>NC_060121.1:590365417-590370417 GCF_021461395.2 Schistocerca americana
TGATTCCTTCAGTGTAGCGCGCGTGCGGCCCAGAACATCTAAGGGCATCACAGACCTGTTATTGCTCAATCTCGTGCGGCTAGAAGCCGCCTGTCCCTCTAAGAAGAAAAGTAATCGCTGACAGCACGAAGGATGTCACGCGACTAGTTAGCAGGCTAGAGTCTCGTTCGTTATCGGAATTAACCAGACAAATCGCTCCACCAACTAAGAACGGCCATGCACCACCACCCACCGAATCAAGAAAGAGCTATCAATCTGTCAATCCTTCCGGTGTCCGGGCCTGGTGAGGTTTCCCGTGTTGAGTCAAATTAAGCCGCAGGCTCCACTCCTGGTGGTGCCCTTCCGTCAATTCCTTTAAGTTTCAGCTTTGCAACCATACTTCCCCCGGAACCCAAAAGCTTTGGTTTCCCGGAGGCTGCCCGCCGAGTCATCGGAGGAACTGCGGCGGATCGCTGGCTGGCATCGTTTATGGTTAGAACTAGGGCGGTATCTGATCGCCTTCGAACCTCTAACTTTCGTTCTTGATTAATGAAAACATACTTGGCAAATGCTTTCGCTTCTGTTCGTCTTGCGACGATCCAAGAATTTCACCTCTAACGTCGCAATACGAATGCCCCCGCCTGTCCCTATTAATCATTACCTCGGGTTCCGAAAACCAACAAAATAGAACCGAGGTCCTATTCCATTATTCCATGCACACAGTATTCAGGCGGGCTTGCCTGCTTTAAGCACTCTAATTTGTTCAAAGTAAACGTGCCTGCCCACCGAGACACTCACTCAAGAGCACCCTGGTAGGATTGCAACGGGGTCCGCCTCGGGACGCACGAGCACGCACGAGGCGCGTCGCACGCCTTCAGCTCGCCCCACCGGCAGGACGTCCCACGATACATGCCAGTTAAACACCGACGGGCGGTGAACCAACAGCGTGGGACACAAATCCAACTACGAGCTTTTTAACCGCAACAACTTTAATATACGCTATTGGAGCTGGAATTACCGCGGCTGCTGGCACCAGACTTGCCCTCCAATAGATACTCGTTAAAGGATTTAAAGTGTACTCATTCCGATTACGGGGCCTCGGATGAGTCCCGTATCGTTATTTTTCGTCACTACCTCCCCGTGCCGGGAGTGGGTAATTTGCGCGCCTGCTGCCTTCCTTGGATGTGGTAGCCGTTTCTCAGGCTCCCTCTCCGGAATCGAACCCTGATTCCCCGTTACCCGTTACAACCATGGTAGGCGCAGAACCTACCATCGACAGTTGATAAGGCAGACATTTGAAAGATGCGTCGCCGGTACGAGGACCGTGCGATCAGCCCAAAGTTATTCAGAGTCACCAAGGCAAACGGACCGGACGAGCCGACCGATTGGTTTTGATCTAATAAAAGCGTCCCTTCCATCTCTGGTCGGGACTCTGTTTGCATGTATTAGCTCTAGAATTACCACAGTTATCCAAGTAACGTGGGTACGATCTAAGGAACCATAACTGATTTAATGAGCCATTCGCGGTTTCACCTTAATGCGGCTTGTACTGAGACATGCATGGCTTAATCTTTGAGACAAGCATATGACTACTGGCAGGATCAACCAGGGAGCTGCGTCAACTAGAGCTGAGCAGCCGGCCGCCCGGGAGTGTGTCCCGGGGGCCCGCGCAGACACGCAAGCGTCCGCTCAATTATTCTGCAAACAGGAGGAGGCTGAGCTCCCCTGCACCATACACCTCGAAACCCTCTCAGGTCCCGGCGGCGCGCAGCGCCGTCCTAAGTACTTGGTCGGGTTCGAGAGAGGCGCAATCGCCCGGAGTTTGGCGAGTAGACGCTTTAGGTGCGACCACCCGTGCTCCCAACTGAGCTTGCCGCTGCCGACAGAGGCCCGGGAGCGTGCTGTCGTGGCATTGCCGGCGGGAGACAACACGCGCCACCTACGGTGACCGGCAGCTCCAACGCCAGCGCCACAGAAGGACAAAAGCCCCACTTGGGTGCCGAAGCGAACTCTCCCAGCACAGCGCACGCGCCAACACGTCCGCACAGCTGCGATACAAACCACCTGCGAGAACCGCAGAGGCGACCGAGCAGCAGACGGCGTCGCGGCGCCGAGCGCCGGGCGGCGGCGCATCCTCAGCGCACACAGTCCTCAATCGGACCAGCACACTGCAGATGTCCACCGCGCTTCGCACCGGGCCCGCGAGGACCTACTTTGGCCGCACGGCGCCGCGTGCAGGGTGCGCCGGCGCGCAGCTGCGCCGCCTGCCGCCTCCGTCGGCCGGCGCGCCTGCCACTGGCCGCCCCCACCAGCCGGCTGTAGCGCGTGCGCCCACGCACCGCGCGGCCAGCACGCCGGGAGGCCCCCCCTCACCGGCCGGGGACGGTCCCACCCAGCCACCGCCGCGTATCGCTTCACACCCAGATGCCATTCACGTTCGTGGGCATGGTGGGTATCGCTGGAACAACCGGTTGGTAGCTCAACCGATCGTCGCCATCACTGATTCACCTCTAGCGAGAACAACCGCACCACAACGGTTTACCAGTTGTTCATTTGCGTAACGTCACCAGCAAACGTAGGCGTCCATCGCCATTTGCAAATTCAACGATTGTTGCATGCCTGTGTCAGGTGTCACGACACACTATGTCTGCCCACATACACGCAACAACATGTGCACGCTTCGCGAACACGTGGAAGGTGGCCCCCGTACGTATGCGATGTCCATTGCGCGAACGACTGTCAACCGGCCTCTGTCGCATGTCGCAGATGTGGAACGCAGTGCACCATGCTATCACGGTGTGTGAGAAGAGACGACTACGTCTGACAACACGCGCCACTACATCAACAGACGGCTCATGCTGATCGCCATCCAGGGCATACCACACTGCAATCCAGCTCTTATAGGGAGACGACACGTAGCTGAGTGCACAACATTTGGACCGCATGGTTCGCCGTTGTTGGCGCAGTCGTTGTACGGTCACATGTACCACGATGTATCATTCAGTACATGAGGACCAATGTGCAGTACAGTGTGTGATTTGGACGTACAACATCAGCGGACAGTTGACACAGGCCGTACCACAGCGTAGGCTACGTGCTTCGCCATGCGAATGCCAATGAACAACTGCAAATGCCAATGAACAACTGCAAAGGGCATTGAGCATGTACGTCCTGCTGCCATCCACATTACAGTGTATAGCTGCAAGGTGTTTAACATGAAGCGATACACTGGGGACCGGGCAGTGCGAGTAGCAAACTATATTGCGGGGGTTGCAGTTAGGCAACACTACACTAATTTAACGCGTCGTATGACAATTACAGAGCAGGTTAAGGCCCAACGTGTGTTGGGTTAAGGCCCAACGTGTGTTGGGTTAAGGCCCAACGTGTGTTGGGTTAAGGCCCAACGTGTGTTGGGTTAAGGCCCAACGTGTGTTGGGTTAAGGCCCAACGTGTGTTGGGTTAAGGCCCAACGTGTGTTGGGTTAAGGCCCAACGTGTGTTGGGTTAAGGCCCAACGTGTGTTGGGTTAAGGCCCAACGTGTGTTGGGTTAAGGCCCAACGTGTGTTGGGTTAAGGCCCAACGTGTGTTGGATTAAGGCCCAACGTGTGTTGGGTTAAGGCCCAACGTGTGTTGGGTTAAGGCCCAACGTGTGTTGGGTTAAGGCCCAACGTGTGTTGGGTTACAGCGCAATATGGGTTACGTTAAGGGGCAATATAGGTTAGGTTAAGGTACGATATAGGTTAGGTTAAGGTACGATATAGGTTAGGTTAAGGTACGATATAGGTTAGGTTAAGGTACGATATAGGTTAGGTTAAGGTACGATATGGGTTAGGTTAAGGTACGATATAGGTTAGGTTAAGGTACGATATAGGTTAGGTTAAGGTACGATATAGGTTAGGTTAAGGTACGATATAGGTTAGGTTAAGGCGCAACGTGAGTTAGGTTACGGCGCAACATAGGTTAGGTTACGGCGCAACATAGGTTAGGTTACGGCGCAACATAGGTTAGGTTACGGCGCAACATAGGTTAGGTTAAGGCGCAACATAGGTTAGGTTAAGGCGCAACATAGGTTAGGTTAAGGCGCAACATAGGTTAGGTTAAGGCGCAACATAGGTTAGGTTAAGGCGCAACATAGGTTAGGTTAAGGCGCAACATAGGTTAGGTTAAGGCGCAACATAGGTTAGGTTAAGGCGCAACATAGGTTAGGTTAAGGCGCAACATAGGTTAGGTTAAGGCGCAACATAGGTTAGGTTAAGGCGCAACATAGGTTAGGTTAAGGCGCAACATAGGTTAGGTTAAGGCGCAACATAGGTTAGGTTAAGGCGCAACATAGGTTAGGTTAAGGCGCAACATAGGTTAGGTTAAAGCGCAACATAGGTTAGGTTAAGGCGCAACATAGGTTAGGTTAAGGCGCAACATAGGTTAGGTTAAGGCGCAACATAGGTTAGGTTAAGGCGCAACATAGGTTAGGTTAAGGCGCAACATAGGTTAGGTTAAGGCGCAACATAGGTTAGGTTAAGGCGCAACATAGGTTAGGTTAAGGCGCAACATAGGTTAGGTTAAGGCGCAACATAGGTTAGGTTAAGGCGCAATATAGGTTAGGTTAAGGCGCAATATAGGTTAGGTTAAGGCGCAATATAGGTTAGGTTAAGGCGCAATATAGGTTAGGTTAAGGTACCGTATAGGTTAGGTTAAGGTACAGTATAGTTTAGGTTAAGGTACACATTGTTGTAAGGAAAGGTGTAATGGGGGGGGGGGGCGGCCGGTCGGTTTGTTGATTGTGATTATAGTAAGTGGATGCCTGCGGCATCATCTGATTTGCCACGTCAGGATACACCTTTGGCTCATGACAGGCGGCGCTCCGATTCCATGCTTGTGGGAGACCTGTGTCTTTCATTCCTGCCATTGTTTGTGTGCTGTGAGAGGGGGCAGTATTGTGATGTTGGGTGCACCCCTGTGTAGGACATGTGTGGGTGTTGGTGGCTTAGCTGAGCAATGGTGGTTGTCGGGAGGGTGGGATA
>NC_060121.1:590377917-590382917 GCF_021461395.2 Schistocerca americana
GAATTCCTCGTTCATGGGGAACAATTGCAAGCCCCAATCCCTAGCACGAAGGAGGTTCAGCGGGTTACCCCGACCTTTCGGCCTAGGAAGACACGCTGATTCCTTCAGTGTAGCGCGCGTGCGGCCCAGAACATCTAAGGGCATCACAGACCTGTTATTGCTCAATCTCGTGCGGCTAGAAGCCGCCTGTCCCTCTAAGAAGAAAAGTAATCGCTGACAGCACGAAGGATGTCACGCGACTAGTTAGCAGGCTAGAGTCTCGTTCGTTATCGGAATTAACCAGACAAATCGCTCCACCAACTAAGAACGGCCATGCACCACCACCCACCGAATCAAGAAAGAGCTATCAATCTGTCAATCCTTCCGGTGTCCGGGCCTGGTGAGGTTTCCCGTGTTGAGTCAAATTAAGCCGCAGGCTCCACTCCTGGTGGTGCCCTTCCGTCAATTCCTTTAAGTTTCAGCTTTGCAACCATACTTCCCCCGGAACCCAAAAGCTTTGGTTTCCCGGAGGCTGCCCGCCGAGTCATCGGAGGAACTGCGGCGGATCGCTGGCTGGCATCGTTTATGGTTAGAACTAGGGCGGTATCTGATCGCCTTCGAACCTCTAACTTTCGTTCTTGATTAATGAAAACATACTTGGCAAATGCTTTCGCTTCTGTTCGTCTTGCGACGATCCAAGAATTTCACCTCTAACGTCGCAATACGAATGCCCCCGCCTGTCCCTATTAATCATTACCTCGGGTTCCGAAAACCAACAAAATAGAACCGAGGTCCTATTCCATTATTCCATGCACACAGTATTCAGGCGGGCTTGCCTGCTTTAAGCACTCTAATTTGTTCAAAGTAAACGTGCCGGCCCACCGAGACACTCACTCAAGAGCACCCTGGTAGGATTGCAACGGGGTCCGCCTCGGGACGCACGAGCACGCACGAGGCGCGTCGCACGCCTTCAGCTCGCCCCACCGGCAGGACGTCCCACGATACATGCCAGTTAAACACCGACGGGCGGTGAACCAACAGCGTGGGACACAAATCCAACTACGAGCTTTTTAACCGCAACAACTTTAATATACGCTATTGGAGCTGGAATTACCGCGGCTGCTGGCACCAGACTTGCCCTCCAATAGATACTCGTTAAAGGATTTAAAGTGTACTCATTCCGATTACGGGGCCTCGGATGAGTCCCGTATCGTTATTTTTCGTCACTACCTCCCCGTGCCGGGAGTGGGTAATTTGCGCGCCTGCTGCCTTCCTTGGATGTGGTAGCCGTTTCTCAGGCTCCCTCTCCGGAATCGAACCCTGATTCCCCGTTACCCGTTACAACCATGGTAGGCGCAGAACCTACCATCGACAGTTGATAAGGCAGACATTTGAAAGATGCGTCGCCGGTACGAGGACCGTGCGATCAGCCCAAAGTTATTCAGAGTCACCAAGGCAAACGGACCGGACGAGCCGACCGATTGGTTTTGATCTAATAAAAGCGTCCCTTCCATCTCTGGTCGGGACTCTGTTTTTTTTTTTTTTTTTTTTTTTTTTTTTTTTTTTTTAAAAAAAAAAAAAAAATATCTCTTTATTCATCATTAATATTTATACAAAAGAACCCACTACCTTAGTGATTAGTGGGTCGTAGCTAATCTATATATGTAATACATATTCAGCAGCTAATTCACAATGTTATTGTATATTACGCTATGTTAGTTATTGAAGCTACAGACAGAATAAGATAATGGGCAGACTACAGCTAAAATCTACTTACTTAATATTTCCTACTGGTTAATTTCTAACTGCCTGCAGCGTTACAGGTGTGTCAGCATAAATATAAACCTACTACTGTGGCCTTGCTCATCGAGCTAATCCCGATGAGCGTGCCCCTGACACTGGGCTGGCCAGGACTGTTTGTCGCTGCAGGTTCCTAACTTAGTATCTATATCTAAAGCTACAACTATTACTAACCTACGTCAATTCCGGTGCTTTGGTCTTCATTCGGGAACCCCCCATCCCCCTAGTCCTGCACGTGGCGGATTGCAACTCATGAGGTCGACCAGTCCACGTACAGGCGGTATAGGATGAGGGTAATTGTCGCGTTCGGTAAAATGTCACTAATCGTGAACTACCCTCATGTATCCCCTAGTGGGACACATTTGGTAAATGTCCTAAACGTGTAAATCACTCAGATATGCCGTTAATACTTTCCGTGAAACCTCGTCTGCCAATTTGTTTAAAGTTTCGAAAGTTTCTTTTTGTCTTAATAGGTCGTATGTATTATTGTGCGGAAGTTGTTGTCTCAGCGTCATTGCTACATCATCGAAAAGGGGGCACTCATAAACCACATGGTCGGGAGTGCCCTCCGAAGCACCACATCGGGACTCTGTTTGCATGTATTAGCTCTAGAATTACCACAGTTATCCAAGTAACGTGGGTACGATCTAAGGAACCATAACTGATTTAATGAGCCATTCGCGGTTTCACCTTAATGCGGCTTGTACTGAGACATGCATGGCTTAATCTTTGAGACAAGCATATGACTACTGGCAGGATCAACCAGGGAGCTGCGTCAACTAGAGCTGAGCAGCCGGCCGCCCGGGAGTGTGTCCCGGGGGCCCGCGCGAACACGCAAGCGTCCGCTCAATTATTCTGCAAACAGGAGGAGGCTGAGCTCCCCTGCACCATACACCTCGAAACCCTCTCAGGTCCCGGCGGCGCGCAGCGCCGTCCTAAGTACTTGGTCGGGTTCGAGAGAGGCGCAATCGCCCGGAGTTTGGCGAGTAGACGCTTTAGGTGCGACCACCCGTGCTCCCAACTGAGCTTGCCGCTGCCGACAGAGGCCCGGGAGCGTGCTGTCGTGGCATTGCCGGCGGGAGACAACACGCGCCACCTACGGTGACCGGCAGCTCCAACGCCAGCGCCACAGAAGGACAAAAGCCCCACTTGGGTGCCGAAGCGAACTCTCCCAGCACAGCGCACGCGCCAACACGTCCGCACAGCTGCGATACAAACCACCTGCGAGAACCGCAGAGGCGACCGAGCAGCAGACGGCGTCGCGGCGCCGAGCGCCGGGCGGCGGCGCATCCTCAGCGCACACAGTCCTCAATCGGACCAGCACACTGCAGATGTCCACCGCGCTTCGCACCGGGCCCGCGAGGACCTACTTTGGCCGCACGGCGCCGCGTGCAGGGTGCGCCGGCGCGCAGCTGCGCCGCCTGCCGCCTCCGTCGGCCGGCGCGCCTGCCACTGGCCGCCCCCACCAGCCGGCTGTAGCGCGTGCGCCCACGCACCGCGCGGCCAGCACGCCGGGAGGCCCCCCCTCACCGGCCGGGGACGGTCCCACCCAGCCACCGCCGCGTATCGCTTCACACCCAGATGCCATTCACGTTCGTGGGCATGGTGGGTATCGCTGGAACAACCGGTTGGTAGCTCAACCGATCGTCGCCATCACTGATTCACCTCTAGCGAGAACAACCGCACCACAACGGTTTACCAGTTGTTCATTTGCGTAACGTCACCAGCAAACGTAGGCGTCCATCGCCATTTGCAAATTCAACGATTGTTGCATGCCTGTGTCAGGTGTCACGACACACTATGTCTGCCCACATACACGCAACAACATGTGCACGCTTCGCGAACACGTGGAAGGTGGCCCCCGTACGTATGCGATGTCCATTGCGCGAACGACTGTCAACCGGCCTCTGTCGCATGTCGCAGATGTGGAACGCAGTGCACCATGCTATCACGGTGTGTGAGAAGAGACGACTACGTCTGACAACACGCGCCACTACATCAACAGACGGCTCATGCTGATCGCCATCCAGGGCGTACCACACTGCAATCCAGCTCTTATAGGGAGACGACACGTAGCTGAGTGCACAACATTTGGACCGCATGGTTCGCCGTTGTTGGCGCAGTCGTTGTACGGTCACATGTACCACGATGTATCATTCAGTACATGGGGACCAATGTGCAGTACAGTGTGTGATTTGGACGTACAACATCAGCGGACAGTTGACACAGGCCGTACCACAGCGTAGGCTACGTGCGTCGCCATGCGAATGCCAATGAACAACTGCAAATGCCAATGAACAACTGCAAAGGGCATTGAGCATGTACGTCCTGCTGCCATCCACATTACAGTGTATAGCTGCAAGGTGTTTAACATGAAGCGATACACTGGGGACCGGGCAGTGCGAGTAGCAAACTATATTGCGGGGGTTGCAGTTAGGCAACACTACACTAATTTAACGCGTCGTATGACAATTACAGAGCAGGTTAAGGCCCAACGTGTGTTGGGTTAAGGCCCAACGTGTGTTGGGTTAAGGCCCAACGTGTGTTGGGTTAAGGCCCAACGTGTGTTGGGTTAAGGCCCAACGTGTGTTGGGTTAAGGCCCAACGTGTGTTGGGTTAAGGCCCAACGTGTGTTGGGTTAAGGCCCAACGTGTGTTGGGTTACAGCGCAATATGGGTTACGTTAAGGGGCAATATAGGTTAGGTTAAGGTACGATATAGGTTAGGTTAAGGTACGATATAGGTTAGGTTAAGGTACGATATAGGTTAGGTTAAGGTACGATATAGGTTAGGTTAAGGTACGATATAGGTTAGGTTAAGGTACGATATAGGTTAGGTTAAGGTACGATATAGGTTAGGTTAAGGTACGATATAGGTTAGGTTAAGGTACGATATAGGTTAGGTTAAGGTACGATATAGGTTAGGTTAAGGCGCAACGTGGGTTAGGTTACGGCGCAACATAGGTTAGGTTACGGCGCAACATAGGTTAGGTTACGGCGCAACATAGGTTAGGTTACGGCGCAACATAGGTTAGGTTAAGGCGCAACATAGGTTAGGTTAAGGCGCAACATAGGTTAGGTTAAGGCGCAACATAGGTTAGGTTAAGGCGCAACATAGGTTAGGTTAAGGCGCAACATAGGTTAGGTTAAGGCGCAACATAGGTTAGGTTAAGGCGCAACATAGGTTAGGTTAAGGCGCAACATAGGTTAGGTTAAGGCGCAA
>NC_060121.1:590387917-590390417 GCF_021461395.2 Schistocerca americana
GGAGGCCTCGCGCCAGATAGGACGCCATGGCATCGTGTCGAGCAATGCGAGCCCCGTCGCTTCTCCAGCACTGTTGAATGACATGGTTGGCAGTCTCCGTGGCATTGCAGCCAGCGCGGCAACTGGTGTCACCTTCCCTCCCACGTAGCAGCCGTGCCCGAGTTGGTAAGGCATTAATCCGGACACGCAGGCATGAGATGTAGTCGCGGCCGGTTACGAACTGCCGCGTATTGGAGACCCAGCAGTGCTGCCCTGGTGTTCGGGCAGACTCGTGTAGCGCAGCGCCGTCGACCGACGAGTGCAGGCGGTCGGCCCAACACCGGCCCAACTGGTAACTGGACTTTATAACTTCCCCCTGCCATTGCAGGGCGTGGTCCAGTTGGTGAATTTCTCGCTGGATTAAGTCCTGGGAAGAATCGTCCACTGCCGCACCCAGTCCTTGCATCTTCGCCAATCTTCTCCTGCGAAGAAGAGGGCCCAGCCAGCGGGCTGCAGGCACCCCCAAGCCCCCATGAGAGATGGGGGCGTGGAAGTAACCGACCGGCGTATCTGCTGGCAGGTGCAGCCAAGATCGAAGGGCTGCACGAACACAGACGTCAAGGGAAGAGAGGGCCCCAAGACGAGTCCTCCCCAGGGCGAGGCCATGGAAAATACCCGGGAGGATGACAGAACGAAGGGCAAAAAGCCGCTGCTGAGGTTTGAGTGGTGCACGCTTGATGATGTTCAACTGCTTCTCGACCTCCCGCCGGGGATGAAAAAGACTGCGTCCGCACGTGGAAAATTGCAGGCCTAGATACTTGAAAGTATCTCCCATCGCCAGTGCTGGGATGTTGTTCCCCCCAGCACGAAAGATGACAGTCTCGTCGACCTTGGTTTTCTTCTCCCGGCCTGATGAGACAAGGGCGAGAGAAAAACACTTCCGTGGGTTGACCTCGAGCCCGAGATCCCCCAGGGCCGACGTGGCGATGGTGAGAAGTTCCTGCAATCCGTCACGAGTCTCGGCGAACAGCAGGAGGTCATCAGCGAATGCAGCCGCATTTATCCGCCGTCCAAGAATGCGTGCACCAATATGAGCAGGCACACGAGACAAGAGAATGTCAATGGACATGTTGAAGAGAATAGGAGACAGCGGGTCACCCTGCCGAACACCCCTCGAAGGCCGCACTAGATCTGACGACTTCCCATCCGCGCAGATAACCGTCGATCCCGCCTCATAGCATCCCTGGATGTAGTCAACGAACTCGACCGGCAGACCATGGGCCCTTAGCACAGGACCAAGGGCACCATGGGCAAGCGAGTCGAAGGCCTTTGACACATCCAGAGATGCCAAGTACAGCGAGCCGGCAGCTCGGCACGCCTGGGTCATCGCCAGATCCAGAAGAAAGGTGTTATGAAGCATCCCATCCTGAGGGATGAAAGCCCGCTGGCGACCGTCCAACACACAGTAGCGCATCAGGCGGCCAACCAGAACCTTGTGAAAGGCTCTGGTCAGCACCGAGCACACTGTGATCGGACGAAAGTCAGCAGGGGATGCTGCGGCGGTCTTCTTGGGCAGCAGGGTTGTTCTGGCCTGAAGGAGTCGGGATGGAAGGGAACGGGAAAGGAGAAGGAAATTAAGGATCTTGAGGAGAACCTCCCGGGGAAGGCGACGCAGTTGCGTCGGCGTGAGGCCGTCAGGACCTGCAGCAGAATTGCGAGGCGGGAGAGCAGCGGTGGCTTCTTCTGCAGAAATGGGAGCCCAGAGGTCACGGAAGGGCACCCTCTTCGAGAATGGCAGCAGCTCATCGGACAGACCCTCCCCACGCGGAGGTCGAGACCTGACACGTGGTGGAGAGAAGAGGTCTGTCCAAAACTCAATCAGCCCTGGGATGGATGGTGGCTGGTGCAAGAGTGTGCCATCAAGAAGTCCGTTGATACAGCGTGCTCCGTTCTTCATGAAAGCACGCTGAACCACCGCATACTCCCATCTCCTGCGTGCACGCTTCCGCTCTGGGGGCTGTTGGGTCCGCACACTCGCAGCTTGGTGGACGGCTGGCTCCCTGCTGCCTACTTCGTCAAGAGCAGACAGCAACATAGCCTGGATTGTTTCACGGCTAGTGGTGGGACCCAGAGCCACGAGATCATCAAGCGAGCGGAATCGGCGGTCTGATTGGGGGAGTTCTGCTACAAATGACCAGATGGCTAGGTCAACATCTTCCCCACAAGGTGGAGACTGTGGCAAAGAATGGCTGACTGCAGGCTCGCTAGGAGGACCCCGAAGGCCGCGATCCATGCCAGCAAGCTCGGTGACAAACTTCGCCACCATGTCTTTGTAGGACTGCGCTCTACGCTGACATTTAATTGAGTCATAGTTACTCCCGCCGTTTACCCGCGCTTGCTTGAATTTCTTCACGTTGACATTCAGAGCACTGGGCAGAAATCACATTGCGTCAACACCAGCTAGGGCCATCGCAATGCTTTGTTTTAATTAGACAGTCGGATTCCCCCAGTCCGTGCCAGT
>NC_060121.1:590392917-590397917 GCF_021461395.2 Schistocerca americana
GCCGTGGCCTCATTCAAGTTGGACTTGGGCTCGGCGCGAGGCGTCGGGGTAGTGGACCCTCCCAAACACCACATGCCACGACAGGCGGCAGCCTGCGGGGTTCGGTGCTGGACTCTTCCCTGTTCGCTCGCCGCTACTGGGGGAATCCTTGTTAGTTTCTTTTCCTCCGCTTAGTAATATGCTTAAATTCAGCGGGTAGTCTCGCCTGCTCTGAGGTCGTTGTACGAGGTGTCGCACGCCACACCGCCAGCCGGCTGTGCACGCTACCGAGTAAGTACCGGTATGCGAACCGCCAGGCGACGGGCGCGCATCGCACGTTTAAGGAGGCGCGGCCGGCCCCACAGGCGGCCGCGACGCTCCCATGTCTGCGAAGCGGGGCAAACGCCGCGCGCTTCAGTATACGTAGCCGACCCTCAGCCAGACGTGGCCCGGGAACGGAATCCATGGACCGCAATGTGCGTTCGAAACGTCGATGTTCATGTGTCCTGCAGTTCACATGTCGACGCGCAATTTGCTGCGTTCTTCATCGACCCACGAGCCGAGTGATCCACCGTCCTCGGTGATCTTTTCTTAGTTTCCACTGTCTCTTTCAAGACAGTTGCATAGGCGGGACGTAGGCGTGTGGCGGCCCCTGTTCCAGCGTTCTGTGTCCAACGGCCTCACGGCCGATGGGCGTCGTACGGCTCCACACCGGAGCGGACAGGCAGTCGGGCGAAAGTCATTCAAAACCGGCGCCAGGCGCCAGGTGCCGCAGGCCAGCCGCTCCAGCGCTTCAGCGCTCGTACCACACAACATTGGCGTTAGTTTTGAGAAGCACGCGTGGTTCCGCACGCGGCGCACGGCTACTGCGAGCCGTACAGGTAGCGTGTTGCGCGACACGACACGCACATCGAAAGACATGCAGTCTAGTCGGTAATGATCCTTCCGCAGGTTCACCTACGGAAACCTTGTTACGACTTTTACTTCCTCTAAATGATCAAGTTTGGTCATCTTTCCGGTAGCATCGGCAACGACAGAGTCAATGCCGCGTACCAGTCCGAAGACCTCACTAAATCATTCAATCGGTAGTAGCGACGGGCGGTGTGTACAAAGGGCAGGGACGTAATCAACGCGAGCTTATGACTCGCGCTTACTGGGAATTCCTCGTTCATGGGGAACAATTGCAAGCCCCAATCCCTAGCACGAAGGAGGTTCAGCGGGTTACCCCGACCTTTCGGCCTAGGAAGACACGCTGATTCCTTCAGTGTAGCGCGCGTGCGGCCCAGAACATCTAAGGGCATCACAGACCTGTTATTGCTCAATCTCGTGCGGCTAGAAGCCGCCTGTCCCTCTAAGAAGAAAAGTAATCGCTGACAGCACGAAGGATGTCACGCGACTAGTTAGCAGGCTAGAGTCTCGTTCGTTATCGGAATTAACCAGACAAATCGCTCCACCAACTAAGAACGGCCATGCACCACCACCCACCGAATCAAGAAAGAGCTATCAATCTGTCAATCCTTCCGGTGTCCGGGCCTGTTGAGGTTTCCCGTGTTGAGTCAAATTAAGCCGCAGGCTCCACTCCTGGTGGTGCCCTTCCGTCAATTCCTTTAAGTTTCAGCTTTGCAACCATACTTCCCCCGGAACCCAAAAGCTTTGGTTTCCCGGAGGCTGCCCGCCGAGTCATCGGAGGAACTGCGGCGGATCGCTGGCTGGCATCGTTTATGGTTAGAACTAGGGCGGTATCTGATCGCCTTCGAACCTCTAACTTTCGTTCTTGATTAATGAAAACATACTTGGCAAATGCTTTCGCTTCTGTTCGTCTTGCGACGATCCAAGAATTTCACCTCTAACGTCGCAATACGAATGCCCCCGCCTGTCCCTATTAATCATTACCTCGGGTTCCGAAAACCAACAAAATAGAACCGAGGTCCTATTCCATTATTCCATGCACACAGTATTCAGGCGGGCTTGCCTGCTTTAAGCACTCTAATTTGTTCAAAGTAAACGTGCCTGCCCACCGAGACACTCACTCAAGAGCACCCTGGTAGGATTGCAACGGGGTCCGCCTCGGGACGCACGAGCACGCACGAGGCGCGTCGCACGCCTTCAGCTCGCCCCACCGGCAGGACGTCCCACGATACATGCCAGTTAAACACCGACGGGCGGTGAACCAACAGCGTGGGACACAAATCCAACTACGAGCTTTTTAACCGCAACAACTTTAATATACGCTATTGGAGCTGGAATTACCGCGGCTGCTGGCACCAGACTTGCCCTCCAATAGATACTCGTTAAAGGATTTAAAGTGTACTCATTCCGATTACGGGGCCTCGGATGAGTCCCGTATCGTTATTTTTCGTCACTACCTCCCCGTGCCGGGAGTGGGTAATTTGCGCGCCTGCTGCCTTCCTTGGATGTGGTAGCCGTTTCTCAGGCTCCCTCTCCGGAATCGAACCCTGATTCCCCGTTACCCGTTACAACCATGGTAGGCGCAGAACCTACCATCGACAGTTGATAAGGCAGACATTTGAAAGATGCGTCGCCGGTACGAGGACCGTGCGATCAGCCCAAAGTTATTCAGAGTCACCAAGGCAAACGGACCGGACGAGCCGACCGATTGGTTTTGATCTAATAAAAGCGTCCCTTCCATCTCTGGTCGGGACTCTGTTTGCATGTATTAGCTCTAGAATTACCACAGTTATCCAAGTAACGTGGGTACGATCTAAGGAACCATAACCGATTTAATGAGCCATTCGCGGTTTCACCTTAATGCGGCTTGTACTGAGACATGCATGGCTTAATCTTTGAGACAAGCATATGACTACTGGCAGGATCAACCAGGGAGCTGCGTCAACTAGAGCTGAGCAGCCGGCCGCCCGGGAGTGTGTCCCGGGGGCCCGCGCGAACACGCAAGCGTCCGCTCAATTATTCTGCAAACAGGAGGAGGCTGAGCTCCCCTGCACCATACACCTCGAAACCCTCTCAGGTCCCGGCGGCGCGCAGCGCCGTCCTAAGTACTTGGTCGGGTTCGAGAGAGGCGCAATCGCCCGGAGTTTGGCGAGTAGACGCTTTAGGTGCGACCACCCGTGCTCCCAACTGAGCTTGCCGCTGCCGACAGAGGCCCGGGAGCGTGCTGTCGTGGCATTGCCGGCGGGAGACAACACGCGCCACCTACGGTGACCGGCAGCTCCAACGCCAGCGCCACAGAAGGACAAAAGCCCCACTTGGGTGCCGAAGCGAACTCTCCCAGCACAGCGCACGCGCCAACACGTCCGCACAGCTGCGATACAAACCACCTGCGAGAACCGCAGGGGCGACCGAGCAGCAGACGGCGTCGCGGCGCCGAGCGCCGGGCGGCGGCGCATCCTCAGCGCACACAGTCCTCAATCGGACCAGCACACTGCAGATGTCCACCGCGCTTCGCACCGGGCCCGCGAGGACCTACTTTGGCCGCACGGCGCCGCGTGCAGGGTGCGCCGGCGCGCAGCTGCGCCGCCTGCCGCCTCCGTCGGCCGGCGCGCCTGCCACTGGCCGCCCCCACCAGCCGGCTGTAGCGCGTGCGCCCACGCACCGCGCGGCCAGCACGCCGGGAGGCCCCCCCTCACCGGCCGGGGACGGTCCCACCCAGCCACCGCCGCGTATCGCTTCACACCCAGATGCCATTCACGTTCGTGGGCATGGTGGGTATCGCTGGAACAACCGGTTGGTAGCTCAACCGATCGTCGCCATCACTGATTCACCTCTAGCGAGAACAACCGCACCACAACGGTTTACCAGTTGTTCATTTGCGTAACGTCACCAGCAAACGTAGGCGTCCATCGCCATTTGCAAATTCAACGATTGTTGCATGCCTGTGTCAGGTGTCACGACACACTATGTCTGCCCACATACACGCAACAACATGTGCACGCTTCGCGAACACGTGGAAGGTGGCCCCCGTACGTATGCGATGTCCATTGCGCGAACGACTGTCAACCGGCCTCTGTCGCATGTCGCAGATGTGGAACGCAGTGCACCATGCTATCACGGTGTGTGAGAAGAGACGACTACGTCTGACAACACGCGCCACTACATCAACAGACGGCTCATGCTGATCGCCATCCAGGGCATACCACACTGCAATCCAGCTCTTATAGGGAGACGACACGTAGCTGAGTGCACAACATTTGGACCGCATGGTTCGCCGTTGTTGGCGCAGTCGTTGTACGGTCACATGTACCACGATGTATCATTCAGTACATGAGGACCAATGTGCAGTACAGTGTGTGATTTGGACGTACAACATCAGCGGACAGTTGACACAGGCCGTACCACAGCGTAGGCTACGTGCTTCGCCATGCGAATGCCAATGAACAACTGCAAATGCCAATGAACAACTGCAAAGGGCATTGAGCATGTACGTCCTGCTGCCATCCACATTACAGTGTATAGCTGCAAGGTGTTTAACATGAAGCGATACACTGGGGACCGGGCAGTGCGAGTAGCAAACTATATTGCGGGGGTTGCAGTTAGGCAACACTACACTAATTTAACGCGTCGTATGACAATTACAGAGCAGGTTAAGGCCCAACGTGTGTTGGGTTAAGGCCCAACGTGTGTTGGGTTAAGGCCCAACGTGTGTTGGGTTAAGGCCCAACGTGTGTTGGGTTAAGGCCCAACGTGTGTTGGGTTAAGGCCCAACGTGTGTTGGGTTAAGGCCCAACGTGTGTTGGGTTAAGGCCCAACGTGTGTTGGGTTAAGGCCCAACGTGTGTTGGGTTAAGGCCCAACGTGTGTTGGGTTAAGGCCCAACGTGTGTTGGGTTAAGGCCCAACGTGTGTTGGGTTAAGGCCCAACGTGTGTTGGGTTAAGGCCCAACGTGTGTTGGGTTAAGGCCCAACGTGTGTTGGGTTACAGCGCAATATGGGTTACGTTAAGGGGCGATATAGGTTAGGTTAAGGTACGATATAGGTTAGGTTAAGGTACGATATAGGTTAGGTTAAGGTACGATATAGGTCAGGTTAAGGTACGATATAGGTTAGG
>NC_060121.1:590402917-590407917 GCF_021461395.2 Schistocerca americana
AGCCTTCGTAGGGAAGGCGTTGATGCGGGCGCGGAGGGCGTCGATGTATTCACGCCCAGATAGCAGGCGACTGGTGTCGGCGACCCACTGATGTTGGCCACTGACGGCGGCAGAAGATGACAGTGCCGCACCGTCAATGGCGATGTGTAGGCGCGCCGCCCACATTTCCCCAACCTGCGTTGACGATTTGAGGAGGTGGCCCTCCCACATTAGGTGGCGCTCCAGCACCTCGATCTCACGCTGTACCTCATCCATGCCTGCACCGTCGCAGGCTGGCCCTATCTTCTTCAGCGCCAGGAGACGGGACCGACGGAGGGTCGGACCCATCCATCGGCAAGATGGAATGCCGAGGCCCCCCTGGGCAACAGGAGCGTGGAAGTATCCCAGGGGGGTGTCCGCCGGAAGGCGGAACCATCTCCTGACGGCGGCCCGGATGGTAACGTCGGCCGACTTCAATGCACCCACCCGGGTGCGGCTGAGGGCCAGCCCGTGGTACAGGCCAGGGAGAAGTACGTTGGTGAGAGCGTGGAGGCGCTGTTGCGGCTTCAGCGGAGCTCGGGAGATGACGTCAAGCTGCTCCACCAGGTGGCTACGTGGATTGAAGACACAGCGACCCGCCGTGGAAAATTGCAGCCCCAGGTACCGGAAGGTTTCACCCACACGCAGGGCAGGCATGGTGGTATTGCCTGCTGTGAAGGTGACATTGCTGTCCACCTTCACCTTCTTCTCGCGCCCTGACGCGACTAAGGCGAGGGTGAAACACTTCCGGGCGTTGATCTGCAGCCCCAGGTGGGCGAGGGCTGCGGTAGCTGCGTCGATGAGGGACTGCAAGCCCCTCGGGGTCGCTGCAAACAGCAAGACGTCATCTGCAAAGGCCGCAGCGTTGACTCTGCGACCGAGGATCCGAGCTCCGATGTGGGAGGGCAGTTGGCCTAAAACGTAGTCCACCGCAAAGTTGAACAGGAGGGGGGAGAGGGGATCGCCCTGGCGAACGCCCCGTGCTGGCTGCACAGACACGCCCACGCCGGCGCCGTCCGCTATCACTGTCGTGCTGCCCTCGTAGCACCGCTCGACATACTCGACAAAGCAATCCGGCAGGCCATGCGCCTTCAGCACGGGGCGAAGGGCAGCATGATCTACCGAATCGAATGCCTTAGATACGTCGATCGATGCCACAAAGACAGAGCGGCAGGAGCGAACTGCGTCGGTGAGAGCAGTGTCCAAGATGAAGGTATTTTCCAACATCCCATCCCGAGGGATGAATGCCCGCTGACGTTCGTCCACAGCACAAGCGCGCATCAGGCGTGACGCGAGAACCTTGTGAAAGGTCCGCGCCAACACCGAGCAGACCGTAATGGGGCGAAAGTCAGCGGGGGATGTTGGTGCAGCCGTTTTCGGGAGAAGGGACGTCCGCGCGCGAAGCAGGCGTTCCGGAAGGGCGCGGGCCAGAAGGAAGAGATTCATCACTTTCACCAGGACTTCGTGCGGCAGGCGCCGCAACTCCGCTGGGGTAAGGCCGTCCGGCCCGGCTGCTGATCCCCTGGGCGGCAACGCGGCGGCGACCTCCTCATGTGTGACCGGCCCCCATATGCACTCGAGAGCGACAGGCTCTGAGTGCGGGAGGAGGCGGTCACGAATGAAGCCCGCGGTGGAGATGGGCTTCTTGGTGAAGAGGTCCGCCCAGAAGTCCAGCAGACCAGGGATGGCAGGTGGCGGCTGGAGCAGGGTGCCATCCAAGAGGCCGCGCACGCAACGCGCACGCGACCGTCGGAAGGCATCCTGCGTTCTCGCGTACTCCCAGCGGCGCCGCTTGCGCTTCTGCGTCGGCGGCGCAGCAGGCGGCCGCTTCGATGGTTGGCGCGGCCGCTGTGTCCTGGTGATCGATCTCTCCCCTCTGGACCCGACCGACGCAAGGGCATCCGGGAGCATGCCCAGGATGACATCGGGCGGCGTGCCCCGCCCCAGACCTATGACACGATCCAGGGCAGAGAAACGCTGGGCGGAAGCGGGTAGCCCCGCCAGATGCTCCCAGATGGCGGCGTCAGTCGGCCCCTCCGGCGGCGGCCCGGTGGTGTCGGCCGCGAAGTCCTCGGCTGCGTCGACGGGCGGCGCAGCGGCCTCGCCCGCGTCAGGCAACGGGCTCGCCGCTCCCCGGCGGGACGCCGGCTCTTCCCCCCGACCGATCTCAAGCGCCTCCATGAATTGGCGGACAAGCTGCTTGTGGGCAGCTTGCCGCCGTCGGCACTTGATTGCCTCAAGCGTTCGGTCGGGGAACATCCTGATGAGCTCTTGATTTACAAAGAAGAACCGGGCGTCCCTCTCGAGGAACAGTTCGGCCTCTGCCCTGGCGAGCGACAGGACTTCTTCCTCCGTCCACCTCGCGCGATGCCTCTCGGTGACGATCTCCGCGTTGGCGGCCGCAAGATGTTGGCGGCGGCGATGGACCCCGAGACCGTTCTTGGTTGTAAAGCTGCGGTGGCACTCACTACAGGTATACATAGCTGCAAAAGTTACAAGATTTTCGGCACGGCCGGTTGGCCGGCTAGGTGCTGGGGGAGTTGGGGTGGCACCTTCAGCGGAAGGGCCACCACTTATTCTCTGCTTACTGCCCCCAACTAAAAAAGGGATAGTGCGAGGGGGGGCTGGTAACCCCCCCAAGCCCCTGGTGCGGTCTTCCACTCTGCGAAATCAGCGGGCCCACGAGAAGGGGAGAAGACCGCAGGAGAGGAGAGGCTAAGAGGGCTAGGCCCATGTATTGCGCATCACTCTCCCTGTAACTATAACCCAAGGAAGGCACCTCGCAGCAGCAGCACGACTACATCAAGACCGCACTTCGAAAAGCCAAGTCCGGATGCAGCCACACCGCCGCCACTTGGCCACCTTAAGAGAGTCATAGTTACTCCCGCCGTTTACCCGCGCTTGCTTGAATTTCTTCACGTTGACATTCAGAGCACTGGGCAGAAATCACATTGCGTCAACACCCGCTAGGGCCATCGCAATGCTTTGTTTTAATTAGACAGTCGGATTCCCCCAGTCCGTGCCAGTTCTGAGTTGATCGTTGAATGGCGGCCGAAGAGAATCCGCGCACCCGAGCGCCCCCGGAGGAGCACGCTAAGGCGGACGCGGCCTCGCAGCAAGGAAGATCCGTGGGAGGCCAAGGCACGGGACCGAGCTCGGATCCTGCACGCAGGTTGAAGCACCGGGGCGCGAACGCCGCGCAGGCGCGCGCATCCTGCACCGCCGGCCAGCACGAGGCCAACCAACGGCGAGAGCAGACCACGCCCGCGCTAAACGCCCGCACTTACCGGCACCCCTACGGCACTCACCTCGCCCAGGCCCGGCACGTTAGCGCTGACCCACTTCCCGACCAAGCCCGACACGCCCCGATCCTCAGAGCCAATCCTTATCCCGAAGTTACGGATCCAATTTGCCGACTTCCCTTACCTACATTATTCTTTCGACTAGAGGCTCTTCACCTTGGAGACCTGCTGCGGATATGGGTACGAACCGGCGCGACACCTCCACGTGGCCCTCTCCCAGATTTTCAAGGTCCGAGGGGAAGATCGGGACACCGCCGCAACTGCGGTGCTCTTCGCGTTCCAAACCCTATCTCCCTGCTAGAGGATTCCAGGGAACTCGAACGCTCATGCAGAAAAGAAAACTCTTCCCCGATCTCCCGACGGCGTCTCCGGGTCCTTTTGGGTTACCCCGACGAGCATCTCTAAAAGAGGGGCCCGACTTGTATCGGTTCCGCTGCCGGGTTCCGGAATAGGAACCGGATTCCCTTTCGCCCAACGGGGGCCAGCACAAAGTGCATCATGCTATGACGGCCCCCATCAACATCGGATTTCTCCTAGGGCTTAGGATCGACTGACTCGTGTGCAACGGCTGTTCACACGAAACCCTTCTCCGCGTCAGCCCTCCAGGGCCTCGCTGGAGTATTTGCTACTACCACCAAGATCTGCACCGACGGCGGCTCCAGGCAGGCTCACGCCCAGACCCTTCTGCGCCCACCGCCGCGACCCTCCTACTCGTCAGGGCTTCGCGGCCGGCCGCAAGGACCGGCCATGACTGCCAGACTGACGGCCGAGTATAGGCACGACGCTTCAGCGCCATCCATTTTCAGGGCTAGTTGCTTCGGCAGGTGAGTTGTTACACACTCCTTAGCGGATTCTGACTTCCATGGCCACCGTCCTGCTGTCTTAAGCAACCAACGCCTTTCATGGTTTCCCATGAGCGTCGATTCGGGCGCCTTAACTCGGCGTTTGGTTCATCCCACAGCGCCAGTTCTGCTTACCAAAAGTGGCCCACTTGGCACTCCGATCCGAGTCGTTTGCTCGCGGCTTCAGCATATCAAGCAAGCCAGAGATCTCACCCATTTAAAGTTTGAGAATAGGTTGAGGTCGTTTCGGCCCCAAGGCCTCTAATCATTCGCTTTACCGGATGAGACTCGTACGAGCACCAGCTATCCTGAGGGTAACTTCGGAGGGAACCAGCTACTAGATGGTTCGATTAGTCTTTCGCCCCTATACCCAGCTCCGACGATCGATTTGCACGTCAGAATCGCTACGGACCTCCATCAGGGTTTCCCCTGACTTCGTCCTGGCCAGGCATAGTTCACCATCTTTCGGGTCCCAACGTGTACGCTCTAGGTGCGCCTCACCTCGCAATGAGGACGAGACGCCCCGGGAGTGCGGAGGCCGCCGCCCCGTGAAGGGCGGGGAAGCCCCATCCTCCCTCGGCCCGCGCAAGGCGAGACCTTCACTTTCATTACGCCTTTAGGTTTCGTACAGCCCAATGACTCGCGCACATGTTAGACTCCTTGGTCCGTGTTTCAAGACGGGTCGTGAAATTGTCCAAAGCTGAAGCGCCGCTGACGGGAGCGATTATTCCGCCCGAGAGCATCCCGAGCCAACAGCGGCGCGGGTCCGGGGCCGGGCCAGGTAGGTCCGTCATCCGGGAAGAACCGCGCGCGCTTGCCGGGAGCCCGAGCGCCCAAA
>NC_060121.1:590412917-590415417 GCF_021461395.2 Schistocerca americana
GCGAGTAGCAAACTATATTGCGGGGGTTGCAGTTAGGCAACACTACACTAATTTAACGCGTCGTATGACAATTACAGAGCAGGTTAAGGCCCAACGTGTGTTGGGTTAAGGCCCAACGTGTGTTGGGTTAAGGCCCAACGTGTGTTGGGTTAAGGCCCAACGTGTGTTGGGTTAAGGCCCAACGTGTGTTGGGTTAAGGCCCAACGTGTGTTGGGTTAAGGCCCAACGTGTGTTGGGTTAAGGCCCAACGTGTGTTGGGTTAAGGCCCAACGTGTGTTGGGTTAAGGCCCAACGTGTGTTGGGTTAAGGCCCAACGTGTGTTGGGTTAAGGCCCAACGTGTGTTGGGTTAAGGCCCAACGTGTGTTGGGTTACAGCGCAATATGGGTTACGTTAAGGGGCAATATAGGTTAGGTTAAGGTACGATATAGGTTAGGTTAAGGTACGATATAGGTTAGGTTAAGGTACGATATAGGTTAGGTTAAGGTACGATATAGGTTAGGTTAAGGTACGATATAGGTTAGGTTAAGGTACGATATAGGTTAGGTTAAGGTACGATATAGGTTAGGTTAAGGTACGATATAGGTTAGGTTAAGGTACGATATAGGTTAGGTTAAGGTACGATATAGGTTAGGTTAAGGCGCAACGTGGGTTAGGTTACGGCGCAACATAGGTTAGGTTACGGCGCAACATAGGTTAGGTTACGGCGCAACATAGGTTAGGTTAAGGCGCAACATAGGTTAGGTTAAGGCGCAACATAGGTTAGGTTAAGGCGCAACATAGGTTAGGTTAAGGCGCAACATAGGTTAGGTTAAGGCGCAACATAGGTTAGGTTAAGGCGCAACATAGGTTAGGTTAAGGCGCAACATAGGTTAGGTTAAGGCGCAACATAGGTTAGGTTAAGGCGCAACATAGGTTAGGTTAAGGCGCAACATAGGTTAGGTTAAGGCGCAACATAGGTTAGGTTAAGGCGCAACATCGGTTAGGTTAAGGCGCAACATAGGTTAGGTTAAGGCGCAACATAGGTTAGGTTAAGGCGCAACATAGGTTAGGTTAAGGCGCAACATAGGTTAGGTTAAGGCGCAACATAGGTTAGGTTAAGGCGCAACATAGGTTAGGTTAAGGCGCAACATAGGTTAGGTTAAGGCGCAACATAGGTTAGGTTAAGGCGCAACATAGGTTAGGTTAAGGCGCAACATAGGTTAGGTTAAGGCGCAACATAGGTTAGGTTAAGGCGCAACATAGGTTAGGTTAAGGCGCAACATAGGTTAGGTTAAGGCGCAATATAGGTTAGGTTAAGGCGCAATATAGGTTAGGTTAAGGCGCAATATAGGTTAGGTTAAGGTACCGTATAGGTTAGGTTAAGGTACAGTATAGTTTAGGTTAAGGTACACATTGTTGTAAGGAAAGGTGTAATGGGGGGGGGGGGCGGCCGGTCGGTTTGTTGATTGTGATTATAGTAAGTGGATGCCTGCGGCATCATCTGATTTGCCACGTCAGGATACACCTTTGGCTCATGACAGGCGGCGCTCCGATTCCATGCTTGTGGGAGACCTGTGTCTTTCATTCCTGCCATTGTTTGTGTGCTGTGAGAGGGGGCAGTATTGTGATGTTGGGTGCACCCCTGTGTAGGACATGTGTGGGTGTTGGTGGCTTAGCTGAGCAATGGTGGTTGTCGGGAGGGTGGGATATTCCGTTTTCTGAGTGGACTTCCCAGTCTGGTTACGACAGTGTGGATTGTCTCATGTGGCGGAGAGGATGCACTGGGTGTTGTTCCATGCTGGTGCTTACATATTGTCTGTGTGCGTGTTACAGGCGGAGAGTAGTGCGTGATAAGAGTGTGTGGCTGACGTGTGGTTGTGATTGTGAGCAGAGTCTTTCAGCATGTATACGGACAGTTGTATATATTATCTGTATTCTGATGGGTCCATCTATTACTAATCAGCGCCGTGTATACGTTTAATCCGGTTCCAGTCGAAACTGTTGTATCTCTGTACATTAGTGCCACGGCGAGCGCGCTATGTAGCTACTCGTCTCGGCAGCTTCCACCGGTGTGTGGCAAATGATTATAAGCAATGAGTCGAGTCGTCAATACCGATAGTGTGACGTCACATGTCTGGGGTGGGGGACGCTGCGCCCTTCCGGTGGGTCATGGCCTAGAAAGACGCTCCCCACGCAGGGGGGCTTGGACTGTCATAAACTCTTCCGAGTAATATACTTGCCGTACGTTTTTGCGACTGCGAGTGCAACGCCCACCGGTACCGACATGGATGGAGCGCCTCCTAGCTGACCGCTCAGCATCGGCATTCGTACAGAGAGCAACGCGATCGCGTCTCTAGCTCGTAACTGGTACAGCTCGCAGCTCATGTATAGGGACAGCGGGAATGTCGCATATTGGACATAACTCTTCATGAAACGCACGTTATAGGGGTGGATTGCACATTGCGACTGCGGGAAAAGTCCGCCGTTCATCCGCTGGAGTTGCGAGTTCGGCGGTTGGGG
>NC_060121.1:590420417-590435417 GCF_021461395.2 Schistocerca americana
TGCAGCGGCGGGGCGGCAGGCGGCCGCTTGGATGGTTGGCGCGGCCGCTGTGTCCTGGTGATCGACCTCTCCCCCCTGGACCCGACCGACGCAAGGGCATCCGGGAGCATGCCCAGGATGACATCGGGCGGCGTGCCCCGCCCCAGACCAATGACTCGATCCAGGGCAGAGAAACGCTGGGCGGAAGCAGGTAGCCCCGCCAGATGCTCCCAGATGGCGGCGTCAGTCGGCCCCTCCGGCGGCGGCCCGGTGGTGTCGGCCGCGAAGTCCTCGGCTGCGTCGACGGGCGGCGCAGCGGCCTCGCCCGCGTCAGGCAGCGAGCTCGCTGCTCCACGGCGGGACGCCGGCTCTTCACCCCGACCGATCTCAAGTGCCTCCATGAATTGGCGGACAAGCTGCTTGTGGGCAGCTTGCCGCCGTCGGCACTTGATTGCCTCAAGCGTTCGGTCGGGGAACATCCTGGTAAGTTCTTGATTTACAAAGAAGAACCGGGCGTCCCTCTCAAGGAACAGTTCGGCCTCTGCCTTGGCGAGCGACAGGACTTCTTCCTCCGTCCACCTCGCGCGATGCCTCTCCGTCACGATCTCACCGTTGGCGGCCGCAGGGTGTTGGCGGCGAGTCATAGTTACTCCCGCCGTTTACCCGCGCTTGCTTGAATTTCTTCACGTTGACATTCAGAGCACTGGGCAGAAATCACATTGCGTCAACACCCGCTAGGGCCATCGCAATGCTTTGTTTTAATTAGACAGTCGGATTCCCCCAGTCCGTGCCAGTTCTGAGTTGATCGTTGAATGGCGGCCGAAGAGAATCCGCGCACCCGCGCGCCCCCGGAGGAGCACGCTAAGGCGGACGCGGCCTCGCAGCAAGGAAGATCCGTGGGAGGCCAAGGCACGGGACCGAGCTCGGATCCTGCACGCAGGTTGAAGCACCGGGGCGCGAACGCCGCGCAGGCGCGCGCATCCTGCACCGCCGGCCAGCACGAGGCCAACCAACGGCGAGAGCAGACCACGCCCGCGCTAAACGCCCGCACTTACCGGCACCCCTACGGCACTCACCTCGCCCAGGCCCGGCACGTTAGCGCTGACCCACTTCCCGACCAAGCCCGACACGCCACGATCCTCAGAGCCAATCCTTATCCCGAAGTTACGGATCCAATTTGCCGACTTCCCTTACCTACATTATTCTATCGACTAGAGGCTCTTCACCTTGGAGACCTGCTGCGGATATGGGTACGAACCGGCGCGACACCTCCACGTGGCCCTCTCCCGGATTTTCAAGGTCCGAGGGGAAGATCGGGACACCGCCGCAACTGCGGTGCTCTTCGCGTTCCAAACCCTATCTCCCTGCTAGAGGATTCCAGGGAACTCGAACGCTCATGCAGAAAAGAAAACTCTTCCCCGATCTCCCGACGGCGTCTCCGGGTCCTTTTGGGTTACCCCGACGAGCATCTCTAAAAGAGGGGCCCGACTTGTATCGGTTCCGCTGCCGGGTTCCGGAATAGGAACCGGATTCCCTTTCGCCCAACGGGGGCCAGCACAAAGTGCATCATGCTATGACGGCCCCCATCAACATCGGATTTCTCCTAGGGCTTAGGATCGACTGACTCGTGTGCAACGGCTGTTCACACGAAACCCTTCTCCGCGTCAGCCCTCCAGGACCTCGCTGGAGTATTTGCTACTACCACCAAGATCTGCACCGACGGCGGCTCCAGGCAGGCTCACGCCCAGACCCTTCTGCGCCCACCGCCGCGACCCTCCTACTCGTCAGGGCTTCGCGGCCGGCCGCAAGGACCGGCCATGACTGCCAGACTGACGGCCGAGTATAGGCACGACGCTTCAGCGCCATCCATTTTCAGGGCTAGTTGCTTCGGCAGGTGAGTTGTTACACACTCCTTAGCGGATTCCGACTTCCATGGCCACCGTCCTGCTGTCTTAAGCAACCAACGCCTTTCATGGTTTCCCATGAGCGTCGATTCGGGCGCCTTAACTCGGCGTTTGGTTCATCCCACAGCGCCAGTTCTGCTTACCAAAAGTGGCCCACTTGGCACTCCGATCCGAGTCGTTTGCTCGCGGCTTCAGCATATCAAGCAAGCCGGAGATCTCACCCATTTAAAGTTTGAGAATAGGTTGAGGTCGTTTCGGCCCCAAGGCCTCTAATCATTCGCTTTACCGGATGAGACTCGTACGAGCACCAGCTATCCTGAGGGAAACTTCGGAGGGAACCAGCTACTAGATGGTTCGATTAGTCTTTCGCCCCTATACCCAGCTCCGACGATCGATTTGCACGTCAGAATCGCTACGGACCTCCATCAGGGTTTCCCCTGACTTCGTCCTGGCCAGGCATAGTTCACCATCTTTCGGGTCCCAACGTGTACGCTCTAGGTGCGCCTCACCTCGCAATGAGGACGAGACGCCCCGGGAGTGCGGAGGCCGCCGCCCCGTGAAGGGCGGGGAAGCCCCATCCTCCCTCGGCCCGCGCAAGGCGAGACCTTCACTTTCATTACGCCTTTAGGTTTCGTACAGCCCAATGACTCGCGCACATGTTAGACTCCTTGGTCCGTGTTTCAAGACGGGTCGTGAAATTGTCCAAAGCTGAAGCGCCGCTGACGGGAGCGATTATTCCGCCCGAGAGCATCCCGAGCCAACAGCGGCGCGGGTCCGGGGCCGGGCCAGGTAGGTCCGTCATCCGGGAAGAACCGCGCGCGCTTGCCGGGAGCCCGAGCGCCCAAAGGGGCGAATCGACTCCTCCAGATATACCGCCGGGCAGCCAGCCAGGACACCGGGGCTCTGCCCAACAGACGCGAACCGAGGCCCGCGGAAGGACAGGCTGCGCACCCGGGCCGTAGGCCGGCACCCAGCGGGTCGCGACGTCCTACTAGGGGAGAAGTGCGGCCCACCGCACACCGGAACGGCCCCACCCCGCGGCGAGTGGAAAGGCAACCGGACACGACCCCGCCGCGGATTGCTCCGCGCGGGCGGCCGGCCCCATCTGCCGAGGGCGGAGGCCAGTGGCCGGATGGGCGTGAATCTCACCCGTTCGACCTTTCGGACTTCTCACGTTTACCCCAGAACGGTTTCACGTACTTTTGAACTCTCTCTTCAAAGTTCTTTTCAACTTTCCCTCACGGTACTTGTTCGCTATCGGTCTCGTGGTCATATTTAGTCTCAGATGGAGTTTACCACCCACTTGGAGCTGCACTCTCAAGCAACCCGACTCGAAGGAGAGGTCCCGCCGACGCTCGCACCGGCCGCTACGGGCCTGGCACCCTCTACGGGCCGTGGCCTCATTCAAGTTGGACTTGGGCTCGGCGCTAGGCGTCGGGGTAGTGGACCCTCCCAAACACCACATGCCACGACAGGCGGCAGCCTGCGGGGTTCGGTGCTGGACTCTTCCCTGTTCGCTCGCCGCTACTGGGGGAATCCTTGTTAGTTTCTTTTCCTCCGCTTAGTAATATGCTTAAATTCAGCGGGTAGTCTCGCCTGCTCTGAGGTCGTTGTACGAGGTGTCGCACGCCACACCGCCAGCCGGCTGTGCACGCTACCGAGTAAGTACCGGTATGCGAACCGCCAGGCGACGGGCGCGCATCGCACGTTTAAGGAGGCGCGGCCGGCCCCACAGGCGGCCGCGACGCTCCCATGTCTGCGAAGCGGGGCAAACGCCGCGCGCTTCAGTATACGTAGCCGACCCTCAGCCAGACGTGGCCCGGGAACGGAATCCATGGACCGCAATGTGCGTTCGAAACGTCGATGTTCATGTGTCCTGCAGTTCACATGTCGACGCGCAATTTGCTGCGTTCTTCATCGACCCACGAGCCGAGTGATCCACCGTCCTGGGTGATCTTTTCTTAGTTTCCACTGTCTCTTTCAAGACAGTTGCATAGGCGGGACGTAGGCGTGTGGCGGCCCCTGTTCCAGCGTTCTGTGTCCAACGGCCTCACGGCCGATGGGCGTCGTACGGCTCCACCCCGGAGCGGACAGGCAGTCGGGCGAAAGTCATTCAAAACCGGCGCCAGGCGCCAGGTGCCGCAGGCCAGCCGCTCCAGCGCTTCAGCGCTCGTACCACACAACATTGGCGTTAGTTTTGAGAAGCACGCGTGGTTCCGCACGCGGCGCACGGCTACTGCGAGCCGTACAGGTAGCGTGTTGCGCGACACGACACGCACATCGAAAGACATGCAGTCTAGTCGGTAATGATCCTTCCGCAGGTTCACCTACGGAAACCTTGTTATGACTTTTACTTCCTCTAAATGATCAAGTTTGGTCATCTTTCCGGTAGCATCGGCAACGACAGAGTCAATGCCGCGTACCAGTCCGAAGACCTCACTAAATCATTCAATCGGTAGTAGCGACGGGCGGTGTGTACAAAGGGCAGGGACGTAATCAACGCGAGCTTATGACTCGCGCTTACTGGGAATTCCTCGTTCATGGGGAACAATTGCAAGCCCCAATCCCTAGCACGAAGGAGGTTCAGCGGGTTACCCCGACCTTTCGGCCTAGGAAGACACGCTGATTCCTTCAGTGTAGCGCGCGTGCGGCCCAGAACATCTAAGGGCATCACAGACCTGTTATTGCTCAATCTCGTGCGGCTAGAAGCCGCCTGTCCCTCTAAGAAGAAAAGTAATCGCTGACAGCACGAAGGATGTCACGCGACTAGTTAGCAGGCTAGAGTCTCGTTCGTTATCGGAATTAACCAGACAAATCGCTCCACCAACTAAGAACGGCCATGCACCACCACCCACCGAATCAAGAAAGAGCTATCAATCTGTCAATCCTTCCGGTGTCCGGGCCTGGTGAGGTTTCCCGTGTTGAGTCAAATTAAGCCGCAGGCTCCACTCCTGGTGGTGCCCTTCCGTCAATTCCTTTAAGTTTCAGCTTTGCAACCATACTTCCCCCGGAACCCAAAAGCTTTGGTTTCCCGGAGGCTGCCCGCCGAGTCATCGGAGGAACTGCGGCGGATCGCTGGCTGGCATCGTTTATGGTTAGAACTAGGGCGGTATCTGATCGCCTTCGAACCTCTAACTTTCGTTCTTGATTAATGAAAACATACTTGGCAAATGCTTTCGCTTCTGTTCGTCTTGCGACGATCCAAGAATTTCACCTCTAACGTCGCAATACGAATGCCCCCGCCTGTCCCTATTAATCATTACCTCGGGTTCCGAAAACCAACAAAATAGAACCGAGGTCCTATTCCATTATTCCATGCACACAGTATTCAGGCGGGCTTGCCTGCTTTAAGCACTCTAATTTGTTCAAAGTAAACGTGCCGGCCCACCGAGACACTCACTCAAGAGCACCCTGGTAGGATTGCAACGGGGTCCGCCTCGGGACGCACGAGCACGCACGAGGCGCGTCGCACGCCTTCAGCTCGCCCCACCGGCAGGACGTCCCACGATACATGCCAGTTAAACACCGACGGGCGGTGAACCAACAGCGTGGGACACAAATCCAACTACGAGCTTTTTAACCGCAACAACTTTAATATACGCTATTGGAGCTGGAATTACCGCGGCTGCTGGCACCAGACTTGCCCTCCAATAGATACTCGTTAAAGGATTTAAAGTGTACTCATTCCGATTACGGGGCCTCGGATGAGTCCCGTATCGTTATTTTTCGTCACTACCTCCCCGTGCCGGGAGTGGGTAATTTGCGCGCCTGCTGCCTTCCTTGGATGTGGTAGCCGTTTCTCAGGCTCCCTCTCCGGAATCGAACCCTGATTCCCCGTTACCCGTTACAACCATGGTAGGCGCAGAACCTACCATCGACAGTTGATAAGGCAGACATTTGAAAGATGCGTCGCCGGTACGAGGACCGTGCGATCAGCCCAAAGTTATTCAGAGTCACCAAGGCAAACGGACCGGACGAGCCGACCGATTGGTTTTGATCTAATAAAAGCGTCCCTTCCATCTCTGGTCGGGACTCTGTTTGCATGTATTAGCTCTAGAATTACCACAGTTATCCAAGTAACGTGGGTACGATCTAAGGAACCATAACTGATTTAATGAGCCATTCGCGGTTTCACCTTAATGCGGCTTGTACTGAGACATGCATGGCTTAATCTTTGAGACAAGCATATGACTACTGGCAGGATCAACCAGGGAGCTGCGTCAACTAGAGCTGAGCAGCCGGCCGCCCGGGAGTGTGTCCCGGGGGCCCGCGCGAACACGCAAGCGTCCGCTCAATTATTCTGCAAACAGGAGGAGGCTGAGCTCCCCTGCACCATACACCTCGAAACCCTCTCAGGTCCCGGCGGCGCGCAGCGCCGTCCTAAGTACTTGGTCGGGTTCGAGAGAGGCGCAATCGCCCGGAGTTTGGCGAGTAGACGCTTTAGGTGCGACCACCCGTGCTCCCAACTGAGCTTGCCGCTGCCGACAGAGGCCCGGGAGCGTGCTGTCGTGGCATTGCCGGCGGGAGACAACACGCGCCACCTACGGTGACCGGCAGCTCCAACGCCAGCGCCACAGAAGGACAAAAGCCCCACTTGGGTGCCGAAGCGAACTCTCCCAGCACAGCGCAACGCGCCAACACGTCCGCACAGCTGCGATACAAACCACCTGCGAGAACCGCAGAGGCGACCGAGCAGCAGACGGCGTCGCGGCGCCGAGCGCCGGGCGGCGGCGCATCCTCAGCGCACACAGTCCTCAATCGGACCAGCACACTGCAGATGTCCACCGCGCTTCGCACCGGGCCCGCGAGGACCTACTTTGGCCGCACGGCGCCGCGTGCAGGGTGCGCCGGCGCGCAGCTGCGCCGCCTGCCGCCTCCGTCGGCCGGCGCGCCTGCCACTGGCCGCCCCCACCAGCCGGCTGTAGCGCGTGCGCCCACGCACCGCGCGGCCAGCACGCCGGGAGGCCCCCCCTCACCGGCCGGGGACGGTCCCACCCAGCCACCGCCGCGTATCGCTTCACACCCAGATGCCATTCACGTTCGTGGGCATGGTGGGTATCGCTGGAACAACCGGTTGGTAGCTCAACCGATCGTCGCCATCACTGATTCACCTCTAGCGAGAACAACCGCACCACAACGGTTTACCAGTTGTTCATTTGCGTAACGTCACCAGCAAACGTAGGCGTCCATCGCCATTTGCAAATTCAACGATTGTTGCATGCCTGTGTCAGGTGTCACGACACACTATGTCTGCCCACATACACGCAACAACATGTGCACGCTTCGCGAACACGTGGAAGGTGGCCCCCGTACGTATGCGATGTCCATTGCGCGAACGACTGTCAACCGGCCTCTGTCGCATGTCGCAGATGTGGAACGCAGTGCACCATGCTATCACGGTGTGTGAGAAGAGACGACTACGTCTGACAACACGCGCCACTACATCAACAGACGGCTCATGCTGATCGCCATCCAGGGCATACCACACTGCAATCCAGCTCTTATAGGGAGACGACACGTAGCTGAGTGCACAACATTTGGACCGCATGGTTCGCCGTTGTTGGCGCAGTCGTTGTACGGTCACATGTACCACGATGTATCATTCAGTACATGAGGACCAATGTGCAGTACAGTGTGTGATTTGGACGTACAACATCAGCGGACAGTTGACACAGGCCGTACCACAGCGTAGGCTACGTGCTTCGCCATGCGAATGCCAATGAACAACTGCAAATGCCAATGAACAACTGCAAAGGGCATTGAGCATGTACGTCCTGCTGCCATCCACATTACAGTGTATAGCTGCAAGGTGTTTAACATGAAGCGATACACTGGGGACCGGGCAGTGCGAGTAGCAAACTATATTGCGGGGGTTGCAGTTAGGCAACACTACACTAATTTAACGCGTCGTATGACAATTACAGAGCAGGTTAAGGCCCAACGTGTGTTGGGTTAAGGCCCAACGTGTGTTGGGTTAAGGCCCAACGTGTGTTGGGTTAAGGCCCAACCTGTGTTGGGTTAAGGCCCAACGTGTGTTGGGTTAAGGCCCAACGTGTGTTGGGTTAAGGCCCAACGTGTGTTGGGTTAAGGCCCAACGTGTGTTGGGTTAAGGCCCAACGTGTGTTGGGTTAAGGCCCAACGTGTGTTGGGTTAAGGCCCAACGTGTGTTGGGTTAAGGCCCAACGTGTGTTGGGTTAAGGCCCAACGTGTGTTGGGTTAAGGCCCAACGTGTGTTGGGTTACAGCGCAATATGGGTTACGTTAAGGGGCAATATAGGTTAGGTTAAGGTACGATATAGGTTAGGTTAAGGTACGATATAGGTTAGGTTAAGGTACGATATAGGTTAGGTTAAGGTACGATATAGGTTAGGTTAAGGTACGATATAGGTTAGGTTAAGGTACGATATAGGTTAGGTTAAGGTACGATATAGGTTAGGTTAAGGTACGATATAGGTTAGGTTAAGGTACGATATAGGTTAGGTTAAGGCGCAACGTGGGTTAGGTTACGGCGCAACATAGGTTAGGTTACGGCGCAACATAGGTTAGGTTACGGCGCAACATAGGTTAGGTTACGGCGCAACATAGGTTAGGTTAAGGCGCAACATAGGTTAGGTTAAGGCGCAACATAGGTTAGGTTAAGGCGCAACATAGGTTAGGTTAAGGCGCAACATAGGTTAGGTTAAGGCGCAACATAGGTTAGGTTAAGGCGCAACATAGGTTAGGTTAAGGCGCAACATAGGTTAGGTTAAGGCGCAACATAGGTTAGGTTAAGGCGCAACATAGGTTAGGTTAAGGCGCAACATAGGTTAGGTTAAGGCGCAACATAGGTTAGGTTAAGGCGCAACATAGGTTAGGTTAAGGCGCAACATAGGTTAGGTTAAGGCGCAACATAGGTTAGGTTAAGGCGCAACATAGGTTAGGTTAAGGCGCAACATAGGTTAGGTTAAGGCGCAACATAGGTTAGGTTAAGGCGCAACATAGGTTAGGTTAAGGCGCAACATAGGTTAGGTTAAGGCGCAACATAGGTTAGGTTAAGGCGCAACATAGGTTAGGTTAAGGCGCAACATAGGTTAGGTTAAGGCGCAACATAGGTTAGGTTAAGGCGCAACATAGGTTAGGTTAAGGCGCAACATAGGTTAGGTTAAGGCGCAACATAGGTTAGGTTAAGGCGCAACATAGGTTAGGTTAAGGCGCAACATAGGTTAGGTTAAGGCGCAACATAGGTTAGGTTAAGGCGCAACATAGGTTAGGTTAAGGCGCAACATAGGTTAGGTTAAGGCGCAACATAGGTTAGGTTAAGGCGCAACATAGGTTAGGTTAAGGCGCAACATAGGTTAGGTTAAGGCGCAATATAGGTTAGGTTAAGGCGCAATATAGGTTAGGTTAAGGCGCAATATAGGTTAGGTTAAGGTACCGTATAGGTTAGGTTAAGGTACAGTATAGTTTAGGTTAAGGTACACATTGTTGTAAGGAAAGGTGTAATGGGGGGGGGGGGCGGCCGGTCGGTTTGTTGATTGTGATTATAGTAAGTGGATGCCTGCGGCATCATCTGATTTGCCACGTCAGGATACACCTTTGGCTCATGACAGGCGGCGCTCCGATTCCATGCTTGTGGGAGACCTGTGTCTTTCATTCCTGCCATTGTTTGTGTGCTGTGAGAGGGGGCAGTATTGTGATGTTGGGTGCACCCCTGTGTAGGACATGTGTGGGTGTTGGTGGCTTAGCTGAGCAATGGTGGTTGTCGGGAGGGTGGGATATTCCGTTTTCTGAGTGGACCTCCCAGTCTGGTTATGACAGTGTGGATTGTCTCATGTGGCGGAGAGGATGCACTGGGTGTTGTTCCATGCTGGTGCTTACATATTGTCTGTGTGCGTGTTACAGGCGGAGAGTAGTGCGTGATAAGAGTGTGTGGCTGACGTGTGGTTGTGATTGTGAGCAGAGTCTTTCAGCATGTATACGGACAGTTGTATATATTATCTGTATTCTGATGGGTCCATCTATTACTAATCAGCGCCGTGTATACGTTTAATCCGGTTCCAGTCGAAACTGTTGTATCTCTGTACATTAGTGCCACGGCGAGCGCGCTATGTAGCTACTCGTCTCGGCAGCTTCCACCGGTGTGTGGCAAATGATTATAAGCAATGAGTCGAGTCGTCAATACCGATAGTGTGACGTCACATGTCTGGGGTGGGGGACGCTGCGCCCTTCCGGTGGGTCATGGCCTAGAAAGACGCTCCCCACGCAGGGGGGCTTGGACTGTCATAAACTCTTCCGAGTAATATACTTGCCGTACGTTTTTGCGACTGCGAGTGCAACGCCCACCGGTACCGACATGGATGGAGCGCCTCCTAGCTGACCGCTCAGCATCGGCATTCGTACAGAGAGCAACGCGATCGCGTCTCTAGCTCGTAACTGGTACAGCTCGCAGCTCATGTATAGGGACAAATTTTTTTTTTTTTTTTTTTTTTTTTTTTTTTTTTTTTTTTTTTTTTTTTTTTTTCCAAATTTATGGAACATGCATAACCCACTTTCTAACACTTTTGAGTGGGCGTATTGTGACTAACTATCTCTGCTATTACACTACAGGAGTGGATTATTAGTGCATGCATACTATCTAGTTTTTAAGTAGCTTTGCTTAATGGCAATTATCGGCCTCTTAGCCTCTCTGGAACGCTGCCAGAGAGTTGCCCGTCCCTAGCCACGTGGAGGCGGGCCGCTACTTCTAGAGAAACCACTCCATTTGTGTTACTCTTTTATTCCCCCCACCACCTTGCTGAACTAACTACAACTACTACCTACTCTAAGTCAAAACTTAAACAAACATAGTATATACATATATACAATTGCGCATTAGATCTTAAGCGCATTTACTCTCTCCCAAGGTAGGCTCGCTGGGCCTCCCTTGAGATTTTGTTAACCAATTTTGCGAAATTGCTGAACATTTCGCTTTCTGTTAATATTTCATTAACATTTCTAGTACGCAGAAGCTGCCTCTCCCCTGAGACAGCCTGTTCATATATTGGGCACTCGAACACTATGTGTTCTGGCGATCCTTCGTGGGCACCACAGTCACACTCCGGTGTTGGCCTTTTCCCTATTTTATGCAGGTACGTGGGATAAGGACCATGTCCTGTGAGGAAGTGAACTATGCCCTGTGAGGGCTTCATTATCTTGTTATTTAATCTTCCCCTTACTGTGGGTATAAACCCATGGACTCTACGGCCCGTACTGGATCCATCCCATTCGTCCTGCCAAATGTCAAGCACTTTCTTGCGAATGGCTTTGACACTTACCAGAGGAACGCCCATGATATCTTGTACCCTGTCGATGTTCTGTTTGCGCAGCCAATAGAAGGCTGCGTGCTGCCTTATTATTAGGTCTAATGGACATAGACCCATAATTACCAACAGTGCATCTGTTGGACTTGTGTTGAATGCTCCAATGCATCTCAACAGAACGTTCCTCTGTATTCGCCTGACAGCAGCGGCAGGCCGCACCAGAGCTAACCTGTGGGCCCACACACTGGATGCGTGCCCTACTATTGGTGCCAATATGCTGTTATGGTAAATATTTATTGCCTTTGACGGCAGATGGAACCTTCTTTGTCCAATTGATATTATCTTATTGAACAAAGCTAGGGACTTTGTCGTTATTTGCTCGATATGCGGAATGAAACTCCAATTCTCATCTAAATATACCCCAAGGTAACGGGCATATCTCTGTCGTGACACTGCTTGGCCATTAATTCTGACTGTTGGGTCCCTATTTAACTTGCCTTTCAAGAGCATATATAGGGATTTTTGTGGTGCTATAGACATTTTAGTCTTTGTACACCAGTTGGTTATTAGATCAATAACCAGTCGTGATCGGTCCTCGATCACATTGCGAGTGTCACCTTCTACTAGAATTGCGAGATCATCCGCATAAGCAACGACTCCCAGAACTGCAGTCTCTCGCTGCAGGACGTTCAACAAAGGTTCCATGTTAATATCCCAGAAAATGGGACCACACACCGATCCCTGGGGACAGCCACGGGATACTCTTTTAGATACGACGGCTCCAGGAGCCGTTATCTTAGCAGTCCTTCCATCACAGTAGGCCTCCAGACAGCCATACAGCAGCTGCGGGCACCCAATCTCTCGCAGGCGAGAGAAGAGTGCCGGCCACCACAGGTTGTCGAAGGCCCCTGAGATGTCTATCATTATGCCAAGTACATACTTTGATGTCGCAGAGTGAACAATTCGGCAAACCTCATTGATCGCATCCTGGGTGGAGCGACCCTTTCGGAATCCGAACTGCCTATCACTCATACCATACAGAGTTCGATGACTCTGGAGACGGTCAGCCAGCAACTTCTCAAATGCTTTGCCCATTACATCCAGCAGACAGATAGGCCGATAGGATTTCGGCACTGTTGGATCTTTATCAGGGCCTTTCCTGATAACTACAACTTCTGCAGTTTTCCACTTTAGTGGATAATAGCCCCTTTGTAAACAACTGTTGTAAATACGACTTAGTGCCGGGGCGACCAAGTGTGCGAGTCCCTGTAAGATCTCCACAGGGATCCCGTCAGGACCAGGCGCCTTCTTCCTTGCAAAGGTGTAGATGGTTGCTTCCACCTCCTCTGCTGAGAAAGGGCACACGTTTGTATCGTTAAGATACGGAATCGACAGCGCCTGACGTATGTCCCGCTGTTCGTGCGAGTCTTGGTCCTCAATGTCATCAGGCAATAATGTATCCAACAGCAACCTTGCTGTTTCTTCCCAATTCTTGGTCGTGTCTCCATCCCCAGCACGTAGCGTAGACAGAATCATGGGCGATCTTATTTTTTCTCGAACGATTTTGTAAGGAACTCCCCAAGGGTCTGTTCCCAGCTGATCGTTCACAAATTTTTCCCAGGATTGGCGCCTTGTAATGTCCAACTGATCCTTGTATCTCTGCTTCAGACGACGATAAATACGCAGGTGGTATTGTCCTTCGTCATGGGCAAAGCTCCTTTGGTAGTTGCTTCGCGCCCTTCTGACCGACCGTTTGAGCACAGTCAATTCAGGGGTCCATGGGGTGGACTCCCTGCAGATGTATCTCGCTATTCGAGGTACAGCCAGTGTGATAGCCGTTTGCACGGAGCTTACCAGCTCCTCCACAGCTTCATCAATATTACCTATGTCCTCTCCGAACTCGGGAGGACTGAACACCTGCACGAGTCGGTCCCAGTCTGTCCGAGCATAATTGAAGCGTTCCACCCATTCGCCTGGCACATCCGCGATGGTCGGCGCTATATCAAATGTTATACAGTTATGGTCACTGACAGTTAGATGTTCTCTTACTTGCCAGTTATGGACGTGGGGTGCTGCCCTCTCGCTTGCTAGTGTGACATCAATATTTGATGTTGCACCCGCCCTCCCTGAGTAGGTCGGGGGGTACCCAGGCAAGTTTAGCACATACATGTGCGTTTCCATTATCAAATCCACAAGCTCCGCACCCCTACCGTCCTGTACATCGCTGTGCCAGAGTGGGGACTTAGCATTAGCATCAAGAGCTACAATTATAGCCTGCCCGGCTAAAACTCTTAGTATCCAATTCAGCTGATCAAGATAAATCTTGATGTCATGTCTGAATTGGCAGTAGACGTTTACAACGTACATACTGTAAGACAGCAGATTTAGTTGTACAACTATAATATGCTCAGTACAGAACTGATTTAATATCGTAGTTTTAATAGTTTTATTCAATACTATAATTGCACTCATGGGGTTCCCACCTGAGGATACCACCTGTGCTGTTGCGGGAAAACCAGGGACTCGACCCGCACAGGAGTTCGGTTCTTGTATCAAAAGAATATCAACTCCTTCTTGTTCCGCTACCTTCCGTAGCTCATGTGCAACCATCTGGCTGCGCATGGCATTGACTTGTACCACTTTAAATATCGCCGTAATCTGTTCTTTGGACAAGTCTGTCTAAGAACATTCGGTGGGTTGGACAATCTTTAGGTCCACCACACTTGCGGCCTCGTCTCTTGCATGGTACACATACTGCCGCTTTGTCCTTATTAGGACAGCCATTCTTAATATGTCCAGAGAGGCCACAATGGCCACATATGATATCAGGTTGCGTACAATACTTGTTTGTATGATTAATGTCCTGGCATTTAGTGCATCTCGGCACTGCCAGGTAATCTTTTATATTCAACGCAGAGTAGCCAACATACAACCGACCCACTCTCGTTAGTAATTTCCATAAACCTGGCGAGACTTCTACCACGTGGTGTACTGTCAGTTTCCCACGTGGTCCTACTTTGAAGCGTAACTTAAATTGTTCATCGAATTTTCCTCTTGACATGTTCACGTCAAAATTTTGCGTGTAAATTGCGTCTAGCAGATTGTCTGTTGTCATGTACGTAGGTACGTCATACAGACACATCAAAGGTCGACGCTTGCGAGGAGGTTCGCACTTCACTTTATTGCTCAATTGTTCATTGCTTAAAATCTTTTGGCAGTCCTCTTGTGATGCCGTTTCTACTATGAGGACATTCTTTGCAGTGCGTACATTGTTTATCTTTATTTTATCCTTCTTAGGATCAATGCACTTCTCAAATGCTGACTTAACAGCCTTAATGTCATCACCAGGTTTAGGCTTAATGAACACTGTGGGAGCAACTTTCTTAATGTTGTCCTGTATGGTTTGTTTCGCTGTCGGTGCCTTGGCAACTGGGGCTCTAGCAACCGCAGCATAAGACCGGGCCGGTTGACCTCTAAGTCTTTCATTTTCTTTCTCTAATTCTGTTACCCTACCCTCTAACTGAGAGTGGGCGATTGCCCAGTTGGCCACAAAGTCCCTAATATGGTTTATAGCATAATTGCTTATCTTACCATTTTTAATGCTAGTATCCAGCAATCTCAGAAATTTCGAATGTCGCTCAGCGACAGACACATTCTCGAGGCTCGAAACTCCGCTAGTATCTAACGCATTAACACTCTCTTGATTTTCCGCCATTGTGATAATTAGAGAGTGTAAAAGTGGAGGCCCGTCTCTTGCCCCGGACCGGCCTCTCTGGCATGGGGGGAGGCTATATGCAGCTCGCTCACCGGTCCCGCCCCTTGACCAAGAGCTATCAGTAA
>NC_060121.1:590445417-590447917 GCF_021461395.2 Schistocerca americana
ATGCCAATGAACAACTGCAAAGGGCATTGAGCATGTACGTCCTGCTGCCATCCACATTACAGTGTATAGCTGCAAGGTGTTTAACATGAAGCGATACACTGGGGACCGGGCAGTGCGAGTAGCAAACTATATTGCGGGGGTTGCAGTTAGGCAACACTACACTAATTTAACGCGTCGTATGACAATTACAGAGCAGGTTAAGGCCCAACGTGTGTTGGGTTAAGGCCCAACGTGTGTTGGGTTAAGGCCCAACGTGTGTTGGGTTAAGGCCCAACGTGTGTTGGGTTAAGGCCCAACGTGTGTTGGGTTAAGGCCCAACGTGTGTTGGGTTAAGGCCCAACGTGTGTTGGGTTAAGGCCCAACGTGTGTTGGGTTAAGGCCCAACGTGTGTTGGGTTAAGGCCCAACGTGTGTTGGGTTACAGCGCAATATAGGTTAGGTTAAGGTACGATATAGGTTAGGTTAAGGTACGATATAGGTTAGGTTAAGGTACGATATAGGTTAGGTTAAGGTACGATATAGGTTAGGTTAAGGTACGATATAGGTTAGGTTAAGGTACGATATAGGTTAGGTTAAGGTACGATATAGGTTAGGTTAAGGTACGATATAGGTTAGGTTAAGGCGCAACGTGGGTTAGGTTACGGCGCAACATAGGTTAGGTTACGGCGCAACATAGGTTAGGTTACGGCGCAACATAGGTTAGGTTAAGGCGCAACATAGGTTAGGTTAAGGCGCAACATAGGTTAGGTTAAGGCGCAACATAGGTTAGGTTAAGGCGCAACATAGGTTAGGTTAAGGCGCAACATAGGTTAGGTTAAGGCGCAACATAGGTTAGGTTAAGGCGCAACATAGGTTAGGTTAAGGCGCAACATAGGTTAGGTTAAGGCGCAACATAGGTTAGGTTAAGGCGCAACATAGGTTAGGTTAAGGCGCAACATAGGTTAGGTTAAGGCGCAACATAGGTTAGGTTAAGGCGCAACATAGGTTAGGTTAAGGCGCAACATAGGTTAGGTTAAGGCGCAACATAGGTTAGGTTAAGGCGCAACATAGGTTAGGTTAAGGCGCAACATAGGTTAGGTTAAGGCGCAACATAGGTTAGGTTAAGGCGCAACATAGGTTAGGTTAAGGCGCAACATAGGTTAGGTTAAGGCGCAACATAGGTTAGGTTAAGGCGCAACATAGGTTAGGTTAAGGCGCAACATAGGTTAGGTTAAGGCGCAACATAGGTTAGGTTAAGGCGCAACATAGGTTAGGTTAAGGCGCAACATAGGTTAGGTTAAGGCGCAATATAGGTTAGGTTAAGGCGCAATATAGGTTAGGTTAAGGCGCAATATAGGTTAGGTTAAGGTACCGTATAGGTTAGGTTAAGGTACAGTATAGTTTAGGTTAAGGTACACATTGTTGTAAGGAAAGGTGTAATGGGGGGGGGGCGGCCGGTCGGTTTGTTGATTGTGATTATAGTAAGTGGATGCCTGCGGCATCATCTGATTTGCCACGTCAGGATACACCTTTGGCTCATGACAGGCGGCGCTCCGATTCCATGCTTGTGGGAGACCTGTGTCTTTCATTCCTGCCATTGTTTGTGTGCTGTGAGAGGGGGCAGTATTGTGATGTTGGGTGCACCCCTGTGTAGGACATGTGTGGGTGTTGGTGGCTTAGCTGAGCAATGGTGGTTGTCGGGAGGGTGGGATATTCCGTTTTCTGAGTGGACCTCCCAGTCTGGTTATGACAGTGTGGATTGTCTCATGTGGCGGAGAGGATGCACTGGGTGTTGTTCCATGCTGGTGCTTACATATTGTCTGTGTGCGTGTTACAGGCGGAGAGTAGTGCGTGATAAGAGTGTGTGGCTGACGTGTGGTTGTGATTGTGAGCAGAGTCTTTCAGCATGTATACGGACAGTTGTATATATTATCTGTATTCTGATGGGTCCATCTATTACTAATCAGCGCCGTGTATACGTTTAATCCGGTTCCAGTCGAAACTGTTGTATCTCTGTACATTAGTGCCACGGCGAGCGCGCTATGTAGCTACTCGTCTCGGCAGCTTCCACCGGTGTGTGGCAAATGATTATAAGCAATGAGTCGAGTCGTCAATACCGATAGTGTGACGTCACATGTCTGGGGTGGGGGACGCTGCGCCCTTCCGGTGGGTCATGGCCTAGAAAGACGCTCCCCACGCAGGGGGGCTTGGACTGTCATAAACTCTTCAGAGTAATATACTTGCCGTACGTTTTTGCGACTGCGAGTGCAACGCCCACCGGTACCGACATGGATGGAGCGCCTCCTAGCTGACCGCTCAGCATCGGCATTCGTACAGAGAGCAACGCGATCGCGTCTCTAGCTCGTAACTGGTACAGCTCGCAGCTCATGTATAGGGACAGCGGGAATGTCGCATATTGGACATAACTCTTCATGAAACGCACGTTATAGGGGTGGATTGCACATTGCGACTGCGGGAAAAGTCCGCCGTTCATCCGCTGGAGTTGCGAGTTCGGCGGTTGG
>NC_060121.1:590455417-590457917 GCF_021461395.2 Schistocerca americana
AAGATGCGTCGCCGGTACGAGGACCGTGCGATCAGCCCAAAGTTATTCAGAGTCACCAAGGCAAACGGACCGGACGAGCCGACCGATTGGTTTTGATCTAATAAAAGCGTCCCTTCCATCTCTGGTCGGGACTCTGTTTGCATGTATTAGCTCTAGAATTACCACAGTTATCCAAGTAACGTGGGTACGATCTAAGGAACCATAACTGATTTAATGAGCCATTCGCGGTTTCACCTTAATGCGGCTTGTACTGAGACATGCATGGCTTAATCTTTGAGACAAGCATATGACTACTGGCAGGATCAACCAGGGAGCTGCGTCAACTAGAGCTGAGCAGCCGGCCGCCCGGGAGTGTGTCCCGGGGGCCCGCGCGAACACGCAAGCGTCCGCTCAATTATTCTGCAAACAGGAGGAGGCTGAGCTCCCCTGCACCATACACCTCGAAACCCTCTCAGGTCCCGGCGGCGCGCAGCGCCGTCCTAAGTACTTGGTCGGGTTCGAGAGAGGCGCAATCGCCCGGAGTTTGGCGAGTAGACGCTTTAGGGGCGACCACCCGTGCTCCCAACTGAGCTTGCCGCTGCCGACAGAGGCCCGGGAGCGTGCTGTCGTGGCATTGCCGGCGGGAGACAACACGCGCCACCTACGGTGACCGGCAGCTCCAACGCCAGCGCCACAGAAGGACAAAAGCCCCACTTGGGTGCCGAAGCGAACTCTCCCAGCACAGCGCACGCGCCAACACGTCCGCACAGCTGCGATACAAACCACCTGCGAGAACCGCAGAGGCGACCGAGCAGCAGACGGCGTCGCGGCGCCGAGCGCCGGGCGGCGGCGCATCCTCAGCGCACACAGTCCTCAATCGGACCAGCACACTGCAGATGTCCACCGCGCTTCGCACCGGGCCCGCGAGGACCTACTTTGGCCGCACGGCGCCGCGTGCAGGGTGCGCCGGCGCGCAGCTGCGCCGCCTGCCGCCTCCGTCGGCCGGCGCGCCTGCCACTGGCCGCCCCCACCAGCCGGCTGTAGCGCGTGCGCCCACGCACCGCGCGGCCAGCACGCCGGGAGGCCCCCCCTCACCGGCCGGGGACGGTCCCACCCAGCCACCGCCGCGTATCGCATCACACCCAGATGCCATTCACGTTCGTGGGCATGGTGGGTATCGCTGGAACAACCGGTTGGTAGCTCAACCGATCGTCGCCATCACTGATTCACCTCTAGCGAGAACAACCGCACCACAACGGTTTACCAGTTGTTCATTTGCGTAACGTCACCAGCAAACGTAGGCGTCCATCGCCATTTGCAAATTCAACGATTGTTGCATGCCTGTGTCAGGTGTCACGACACACTATGTCTGCCCACATACACGCAACAACATGTGCACGCTTCGCGAACACGTGGAAGGTGGCCCCCGTACGTATGCGATGTCCATTGCGCGAACGACTGTCAACCGGCCTCTGTCGCATGTCGCAGATGTGGAACGCAGTGCACCATGCTATCACGGTGTGTGAGAAGAGACGACTACGTCTGACAACACGCGCCACTACATCAACAGACGGCTCATGCTGATCGCCATCCAGGGCATACCACACTGCAATCCAGCTCTTATAGGGAGACGACACGTAGCTGAGTGCACAACATTTGGACCGCATGGTTCGCCGTTGTTGGCGCAGTCGTTGTACGGTCACATGTACCACGATGTATCATTCAGTACATGAGGACCAATGTGCAGTACAGTGTGTGATTTGGACGTACAACATCAGCGGACAGTTGACACAGGCCGTACCACAGCGTAGGCTACGTGCTTCGCCATGCGAATGCCAATGAACAACTGCAAATGCCAATGAACAACTGCAAAGGGCATTGAGCATGTACGTCCTGCTGCCATCCACATTACAGTGTATAGCTGCAAGGTGTTTAACATGAAGCGATACACTGGGGACCGGGCAGTGCGAGTAGCAAACTATATTGCGGGGGTTGCAGTTAGGCAACACTACACTAATTTAACGCGTCGTATGACAATTACAGAGCAGGTTAAGGCCCAACGTGTGTTGGGTTAAGGCCCAACGTGTGTTGGGTTAAGGCCCAACGTGTGTTGGGTTAAGGCCCAACGTGTGTTGGGTTAAGGCCCAACGTGTGTTGGGTTAAGGCCCAACGTGTGTTGGGTTAAGGCCCAACGTGTGTTGGGTTAAGGCCCAACGTGTGTTGGGTTACAGCGCAATATGGGTTACGTTAAGGGGCAATATAGGTTAGGTTAAGGTACGATATAGGTTAGGTTAAGGTACGATATAGGTTAGGTTAAGGTACGATATAGGTTAGGTTAAGGTACGATATAGGTTAGGTTAAGGTACGATATAGGTTAGGTTAAGGTACGATATAGGTTAGGTTAAGGTACGATATAGGTTAGGTTAAGGTACGATATAGGTTAGGTTAAGGTACGATATAGGTTAGGTTAAGGTACGATATAGGTTAGGTTAAGGCGCAACGTGGGTTAGGTTACGGCGCA
>NC_060121.1:590467917-590472917 GCF_021461395.2 Schistocerca americana
CTTCGCACCGGGCCCGCGAGGACCTACTTTGGCCGCACGGCGCCGCGTGCAGGGTGCGCCGGCGCGCAGCTGCGCCGCCTGCCGCCTCCGTCGGCCGGCGCGCCTGCCACTGGCCGCCCCCACCAGCCGGCTGTAGCGCGTGCGCCCACGCACCGCGCGGCCAGCACGCCGGGAGGCCCCCCCTCACCGGCCGGGGACGGTCCCACCCAGCCACCGCCGCGTATCGCTTCACACCCACATGCCATTCACGTTCGTGGGCATGGTGGGTATCGCTGGAACAACCGGTTGGTAGCTCAACCGATCGTCGCCATCACTGATTCACCTCTAGCGAGAACAACCGCACCACAACGGTTTACCAGTTGTTCATTTGCGTAACGTCACCAGCAAACGTAGGCGTCCATCGCCATTTGCAAATTCAACGATTGTTGCATGCCTGTGTCAGGTGTCACGACACACTATGTCTGCCCACATACACGCAACAACATGTGCACGCTTCGCGAACACGTGGAAGGTGGCCCCCGTACGTATGCGATGTCCATTGCGCGAACGACTGTCAACCGGCCTCTGTCGCATGTCGCAGATGTGGAACGCAGTGCACCATGCTATCACGGTGTGTGAGAAGAGACGACTACGTCTGACAACACGCGCCACTACATCAACAGACGGCTCATGCTGATCGCCATCCAGGGCATACCACACTGCAATCCAGCTCTTATAGGGAGACGACACGTAGCTGAGTGCACAACATTTGGACCGCATGGTTCGCCGTTGTTGGCGCAGTCGTTGTACGGTCACATGTACCACGATGTATCATTCAGTACATGAGGACCAATGTGCAGTACAGTGTGTGATTTGGACGTACAACATCAGCGGACAGTTGACACAGGCCGTACCACAGCGTAGGCTACGTGCTTCGCCATGCGAATGCCAATGAACAACTGCAAATGCCAATGAACAACTGCAAAGGGCATTGAGCATGTACGTCCTGCTGCCATCCACATTACAGTGTATAGCTGCAAGGTGTTTAACATGAAGCGATACACTGGGGACCGGGCAGTGCGAGTAGCAAACTATATTGCGGGGGTTGCAGTTAGGCAACACTACACTAATTTAACGCGTCGTATGACAATTACAGAGCAGGTTAAGGCCCAACGTGTGTTGGGTTAAGGCCCAACGTGTGTTGGGTTAAGACCCAACGTGTGTTGGGTTAAGGCCCAACGTGTGTTGGGTTAAGGCCCAACGTGTGTTGGGTTAAGGCCCAACGTGTGTTGGGTTAAGGCCCAACGTGTGTTGGGTTAAGGCCCAACGTGTGTTGGGTTAAGGCCCAACGTGTGTTGGGTTAAGGCCCAACGTGTGTTGGGTTAAGGCCCAACGTGTGTTGGGTTACAGCGCAATATGGGTTACGTTAAGGGGCAATATAGGTTAGGTTAAGGTACGATATAGGTTAGGTTAAGGTACGATATAGGTTAGGTTAAGGTACGATATAGGTTAGGTTAAGGTACGATATAGGTTAGGTTAAGGTACGATATAGGTTAGGTTAAGGTACGATATAGGTTAGGTTAAGGTACGATATAGGTTAGGTTAAGGTACGATATAGGTTAGGTTAAGGTACGATATAGGTTAGGTTAAGGCGCAACGTGGGTTAGGTTACGGCGCAACATAGGTTAGGTTACGGCGCAACATAGGTTAGGTTACGGCGCAACATAGGTTAGGTTACGGCGCAACATAGGTTAGGTTAAGGCGCAACATAGGTTAGGTTAAGGCGCAACATAGGTTAGGTTAAGGCGCAACATAGGTTAGGTTAAGGCGCAACATAGGTTAGGTTAAGGCGCAACATAGGTTAGGTTAAGGCGCAACATAGGTTAGGTTAAGGCGCAACATAGGTTAGGTTAAGGCGCAACATAGGTTAGGTTAAGGCGCAACATAGGTTAGGTTAAGGCGCAACATAGGTTAGGTTAAGGCGCAACATAGGTTAGGTTAAGGCGCAACATAGGTTAGGTTAAGGCGCAACATAGGTTAGGTTAAGGCGCAACATAGGTTAGGTTAAGGCGCAATATAGGTTAGGTTAAGGCGCAATATAGGTTAGGTTAAGGCGCAATATAGGTTAGGTTAAGGTACCGTATAGGTTAGGTTAAGGTACAGTATAGTTTAGGTTAAGGTACACATTGTTGTAAGGAAAGGTGTAATGGGGGGGGGGGGGGCGGCCGGTCGGTTTGTTGATTGTGATTATAGTAAGTGGATGCCTGCGGCATCATCTGATTTGCCACGTCAGGATACACCTTTGGCTCATGACAGGCGGCGCTCCGATTCCATGCTTGTGGGAGACCTGTGTCTTTCATTCCTGCCATTGTTTGTGTGCTGTGAGAGGGGGCAGTATTGTGATGTTGGGTGCACCCCTGTGTAGGACATGTGTGGGTGTTGGTGGCTTAGCTGAGCAATGGTGGTTGTCGGGAGGGTGGGATATTCCGTTTTCTGAGTGGACCTCCCAGTCTGGTTATGACAGTGTGGATTGTCTCATGTGGCGGAGAGGATGCACTGGGTGTTGTTCCATGCTGGTGCTTACATATTGTCTGTGTGCGTGTTACAGGCGGAGAGTAGTGCGTGATAAGAGTGTGTGGCTGACGTGTGGTTGTGATTGTGAGCAGAGTCTTTCAGCATGTATACGGACAGTTGTATATATTATCTGTATTCTGATGGGTCCATCTATTACTAATCAGCGCCGTGTATACGTTTAATCCGGTTCCAGTCGAAACTGTTGTATCTCTGTACATTAGTGCCACGGCGAGCGCGCTATGTAGCTACTCGTCTCGGCAGCTTCCACCGGTGTGTGGCAAATGATTATAAGCAATGAGTCGAGTCGTCAATACCGATAGTGTGACGTCACATGTCTGGGGTGGGGGACGCTGCGCCCTTCCGGTGGGTCATGGCCTAGAAAGACGCTCCCCACGCAGGGGGGCTTGGACTGTCATAAACTCTTCCGAGTAATATACTTGCCGTACGTTTTTGCGACTGCGAGTGCAACGCCCACCGGTACCGACATGGATGGAGCGCCTCCTAGCTGACCGCTCAGCATCGGCATTCGTACAGAGAGCAACGCGATCGCGTCTCTAGCTCGTAACTGGTACAGCTCGCAGCTCATGTATAGGGACAGCGGGAATGTCGCATATTGGACATAACTCTTCATGAAACGCACGTTATAGGGGTGTATTGCACATTGCGACTGCGGGAAAAGTCCGCCGTTCATCCGCTGGAGTTGCGAGTTCGGCGGTTGGGGTGGGGCGCCGGTGGAGTGATTGCCGGTCGACGATTTCGTGCGGCAGAGGCGCTGGCGTTGGGGTGCTGTGGTCGACAGAGGACGCAGGCTTTGTGGGTGGGGTCGAAAGATGGGCACTGTGGGCCCATCGCTGTCTTAGTCGGCTTGGCGTCTCATAGATGGCGGTATCGTCGTTGCAGGACGTCATGCTGCGGGAGACCTACAGATGGCGGTATGTTTTGTGGTGCGCTCGACATGGCGGACGTAGTGCATGTGGTTTCGCCGTATTTTCATAGATGGCGATACTGTTTTGCCGGCATGGTTGGCGTAGTCCCGTCGGATCCCTGTAGATGGAGGTGCCGTTTCTGGGCTGGGTGTCAATGTCGTTGCGTCACATTCGCATAGATGGCGGCATCGTCGTAATACCTCGCCCACTACGGACTTATCACCACCCACACTAGCCGCCCCGGGGACTTGCCATTCATGCGCGTCACTAATTAGATGACGAGGCATTTGGCTAGATTAAGAGAAGTCATAGTTAACTCCCGTCGTTTACCCGCGCTTGCTTGAATTTCTTCACGTTGACATTCAGAGCACTGGGCAGAAATCACATTGCGTCAACACCCGCTAGGGCCATCGCAATGCTTTGTTTTAATTAGACAGTCGGATTCCCCCAGTCCGTGCCAGTTCTGAGTTGATCGTTGAATGGCGGCCGAAGAGAATCCGCGCACCCGCGCGCCCCCGGAGGAGCACGCTAAGGCGGACGCGGCCTCGCAGCAAGGAAGATCCGTGGGAGGCCAAGGCACGGGACCGAGCTCGGATCCTGCACGCAGGTTGAAGCACCGGGGCGCGAACGCCGCGCAGGCGCGCGCATCCTGCACCGCCGGCCAGCACGAGGCCAACCAACGGCGAGAGCAGACCACGCCCGCGCTAAACGCCCGCACTTACCGGCACCCCTACGGCACTCACCTCGCCCAGGCCCGGCACGTTAGCGCTGACCCACTTCCCGACCAAGCCCGACACGCCCCGATCCTCAGAGCCAATCCTTATCCCGAAGTTACGGATCCAATTTGCCGACTTCCCTTACCTACATTATTCTATCGACTAGAGGCTCTTCACCTTGGAGACCTGCTGCGGATATGGGTACGAACCGGCGCGACACCTCCACGTGGCCCTCTCCCGGATTTTCAAGGTCCGAGGGGAAGATCGGGACACCGCCGCAACTGCGGTGCTCTTCGCGTTCCAAACCCTATCTCCCTGCTAGAGGATTCCAGGGAACTCGAACGCTCATGCAGAAAAGAAAACTCTTCCCCGATCTCCCGACGGCGTCTCCGGGTCCTTTTGGGTTACCCCGACGAGCATCTCTAAAAGAGGGGCCCGACTTGTATCGGTTCCGCTGCCGGGTTCCGGAATAGGAACCGGATTCCCTTTCGCCCAACGGGGGCCAGCACAAAGTGCATCATGCTATGACGGCCCCCATCAACATCGGATTTCTCCTAGGGCTTAGGATCGACTGACTCGTGTGCAACGGCTGTTCACACGAAACCCTTCTCCGCGTCAGCCCTCCAGGGCCTCGCTGGAGTATTTGCTACTACCACCAAGATCTGCACCGACGGCGGCTCCAGGCAGGCTCACGCCCAGACCCTTCTGCGCCCACCGCCGCGACCCTCCTACTCGTCAGGGCTTCGCGGCCGGCCGCAAGGACCGGCCATGACTGCCAGACTGACGGCCGAGTATAGGCACGACG
>NC_060121.1:590477917-590480417 GCF_021461395.2 Schistocerca americana
AGCACGCCGGGAGGCCCCCCCTCACCGGCTGGGGACGGGCCCACCCAGCCACCGCCGCGTATCGCTTCACACCCAGATGCCATTCACGTTCGTGGGCATGGTGGGTATCGCTGGAACAACCGGTTGGTAGCTCAACCGATCGTCGCCATCACTGATTCACCTCTAGCGAGAACAACCGCACCACAACGGTTTACCAGTTGTTCATTTGCGTAACGTCACCAGCAAACGTAGGCGTCCATCGCCATTTGCAAATTCAACGATTGTTGCATGCCTGTGTCAGGTGTCACGACACACTATGTCTGCCCACATACACGCAACAACATGTGCACGCTTCGCGAACACGTGGAAGGTGGCCCCCGTACGTATGCGATGTCCATTGCGCGAACGACTGTCAACCGGCCTCTGTCGCATGTCGCAGATGTGGAACGCAGTGCACCATGCTATCACGGTGTGTGAGAAGAGACGACTACGTCTGACAACACGCGCCACTACATCAACAGACGGCTCATGCTGATCGCCATCCAGGGCATACCACACTGCAATCCAGCTCTTATAGGGAGACGACACGTAGCTGAGTGCACAACATTTGGACCGCATGGTTCGCCGTTGTTGGCGCAGTCGTTGTACGGTCACATGTACCACGATGTATCATTCAGTACATGAGGACCAATGTGCAGTACAGTGTGTGATTTGGACGTACAACATCAGCGGACAGTTGACACAGGCCGTACCACAGCGTAGGCTACGTGCTTTGCCATGCGAATGCCAATGAACAACTGCAAATGCCAATGAACAACTGCAAAGGGCATTGAGCATGTACGTCCTGCTGCCATCCACATTACAGTGTATAGCTGCAAGGTGTTTAACATGAAGCGATACACTGGGGACCGGGCAGTGCGAGTAGCAAACTATATTGCGGGGGTTGCAGTTAGGCAACACTACACTAATTTAACGCGTCGTATGACAATTACAGAGCAGGTTAAGGCCCAACGTGTGTTGGGTTAAGGCCCAACGTGTGTTGGGTTAAGGCCCAACGTGTGTTGGGTTAAGGCCCAACGTGTGTTGGGTTAAGGCCCAACGTGTGTTGGGTTAAGGCCCAACGTGTGTTGGGTTAAGGCCCAACGTGTGTTGGGTTAAGGCCCAACGTGTGTTGGGTTAAGGCCCAACGTGTGTTGGGTTAAGGCCCAACGTGTGTTGGGTTAAGGCCCAACGTGTGTTGGGTTACAGCGCAATATGGGTTACGTTAAGGGGCAATATAGGTTAGGTTAAGGTACGATATAGGTTAGGTTAAGGTACGATATAGGTTAGGTTAAGGTACGATATAGGTTAGGTTAAGGTACGATATAGGTTAGGTTAAGGTACGATATAGGTTAGGTTAAGGTACGATATAGGTTAGGTTAAGGTACGATATAGGTTAGGTTAAGGTACGATATAGGTTAGGTTAAGGCGCAACGTGGGTTAGGTTACGGCGCAACATAGGTTAGGTTACGGCGCAACATAGGTTAGGTTACGGCGCAACATAGGTTAGGTTAAGGCGCAACATAGGTTAGGTTAAGGCGCAACATAGGTTAGGTTAAGGCGCAACATAGGTTAGGTTAAGGCGCAACATAGGTTAGGTTAAGGCGCAACATAGGTTAGGTTAAGGCGCAACATAGGTTAGGTTAAGGCGCAACATAGGTTAGGTTAAGGCGCAACATAGGTTAGGTTAAGGCGCAACATAGGTTAGGTTAAGGCGCAACATAGGTTAGGTTAAGGCGCAACATAGGTTAGGTTAAGGCGCAACATAGGTTAGGTTAAGGCGCAACATAGGTTAGGTTAAGGCGCAACATAGGTTAGGTTAAGGCGCAACATAGGTTAGGTTAAGGCGCAACATAGGTTAGGTTAAGGCGCAACATAGGTTAGGTTAAGGCGCAACATAGGTTAGGTTAAGGCGCAACATAGGTTAGGTTAAGGCGCAACATAGGTTAGGTTAAGGCGCAACATAGGTTAGGTTAAGGCGCAATATAGGTTAGGTTAAGGCGCAATATAGGTTAGGTTAAGGCGCAATATAGGTTAGGTTAAGGCGCAATATAGGTTAGGTTAAGGCGCAATATAGGTTAGGTTAAGGTACCGTATAGGTTAGGTTAAGGTACAGTATAATTTAGGTTAAGGTACACATTGTTGTAAGGAAAGGTGTAATGGGGGGGGGGGGCGGCCGGTCGGTTTGTTGATTGTGATTATAGTAAGTGGATGCCTGCGGCATCATCTGATTTGCCACGTCAGGATACACCTTTGGCTCATGACAGGCGGCGCTCCGATTCCATGCTTGTGGGAGACCTGTGTCTTTCATTCCTGCCATTGTTTGTGTGCTGTGAGAGGGGGCAGTATTGTGATGTTGGGTGCACCCCTGTGTAGGACATGTGTGGGTGTTGGTGGCTTAGCTGAGCAATGGTGGTTGTCGGGAGGGTGGGATATTCCGTTTTCTGAGTGGACCTCCCAGTCTGGTTATGACAGTGTGGAT
>NC_060121.1:590490417-590492917 GCF_021461395.2 Schistocerca americana
GATTTGGATGTACAACATCAGCGGACAGTTGACACAGGCCGTACCACAGCGTAGGCTACGTGCTTCGCCATGCGAATGCCAATGAACAACTGCAAATGCCAATGAACAACTGCAAAGGGCATAGAGCATGTACGTCCTGCTGCCATCCACATTACAGTGTATAGCTGCAAGGTGTTTAACATGAAGCGATACACTGGGGACCGGGCAGTGCGAGTAGCAAACTATATTGCGGGGGTTGCAGTTAGGCAACACTACACTAATTTAACGCGTCGTATGACAATTACAGAGCAGGTTAAGGCCCAACGTGTGTTGGGTTAAGGCCCAACGTGTGTTGGGTTAAGGCCCAACGTGTGTTGGGTTAAGGCCCAACGTGTGTTGGGTTAAGGCCCAACGTGTGTTGGGTTAAGGCCCAACGTGTGTTGGGTTAAGGCCCAACGTGTGTTGGGTTAAGGCCCAACGTGTGTTGGGTTAAGGCCCAACGTGTGTTGGGTTAAGGCCCAACGTGTGTTGGGTTAAGGCCCAACGTGTGTTGGGTTACAGCGCAATATGGGTTACGTTAAGGGGCAATATAGGTTAGGTTAAGGTACGATATAGGTTAGGTTAAGGTACGATATAGGTTAGGTTAAGGTACGATATAGGTTAGGTTAAGGTACGATATAGGTTAGGTTAAGGTACGATATAGGTTAGGTTAAGGTACGATATAGGTTAGGTTAAGGTACGATATAGGTTAGGTTAAGGTACGATATAGGTTAGGTTAAGGTACGATATAGGTTAGGTTAAGGCGCAACGTGGGTTAGGTTACGGCGCAACATAGGTTAGGTTACGGCGCAACATAGGTTAGGTTACGGCGCAACATAGGTTAGGTTACGGCGCAACATAGGTTAGGTTAAGGCGCAACATAGGTTAGGTTAAGGCGCAACATAGGTTAGGTTAAGGCGCAACATAGGTTAGGTTAAGGCGCAACATAGGTTAGGTTAAGGCGCAACATAGGTTAGGTTAAGGCGCAACATAGGTTAGGTTAAGGCGCAACATAGGTTAGGTTAAGGCGCAACATAGGTTAGGTTAAGGCGCAACATAGGTTAGGTTAAGGCGCAACATAGGTTAGGTTAAGGCGCAACATAGGTTAGGTTAAGGCGCAACATAGGTTAGGTTAAGGCGCAACATAGGTTAGGTTAAGGCGCAACATAGGTTAGGTTAAGGCGCAACATAGGTTAGGTTAAGGCGCAACATAGGTTAGGTTAAGGCGCAACATAGGTTAGGTTAAGGCGCAACATAGGTTAGGTTAAGGCGCAACATAGGTTAGGTTAAGGCGCAACATAGGTTAGGTTAAGGCGCAACATAGGTTAGGTTAAGGCGCAACATAGGTTAGGTTAAGGCGCAACATAGGTTAGGTTAAGGCGCAACATAGGTTAGGTTAAGGCGCAACATAGGTTAGGTTAAGGCGCAATATAGGTTAGGTTAAGGCGCAATATAGGTTAGGTTAAGGCGCAATATAGGTTAGGTTAAGGCGCAATATAGGTTAGGTTAAGGCGCAATATAGGTTAGGTTAAGGTACCGTATAGGTTAGGTTAAGGTACAGTATAGTTTAGGTTAAGGTACACATTGTTGTAAGGAAAGGTGTAATGGGGGGGGGGGGCGGCCGGTCGGTTTGTTGATTGTGATTATAGTAAGTGGATGCCTGCGGCATCATCTGATTTGCCACGTCAGGATACACCTTTGGCTCATGACAGGCGGCGCTCCGATTCCATGCTTGTGGGAGACCTGTGTCTTTCATTCCTGCCATTGTTTGTGTGCTGTGAGAGGGGGCAGTATTGTGATGTTGGGTGCACCCCTGTGTAGGACATGTGTGGGTGTTGGTGGCTTAGCTGAGCAATGGTGGTTGTCGGGAGGGTGGGATATTCCGTTTTCTGAGTGGACCTCCCAGTCTGGTTATGACAGTGTGGATTGTCTCATGTGGCGGAGAGGATGCACTGGGTGTTATTCCATGCTGGTGCTTACATATTGTCTGTGTGCGTGTTACAGGCGGAGAGTAGTGCGTGATAAGAGTGTGTGGCTGACGTGTGGTTGTGATTGTGAGCAGAGTCTTTCAGCATGTATACGGACAGTTGTATATATTATCTGTATTCTGATGGGTCCATCTATTACTAATCAGCGCCGTGTATACGTTTAATCCGGTTCCAGTCGAAACTGTTGTATCTCTGTACATTAGTGCCACGGCGAGCGCGCTATGTAGCTACTCGTCTCGGCAGCTTCCACCGGTGTGTGGCAAATGATTATAAGCAATGAGTCGAGTCGTCAATACCGATAGTGTGACGTCACATGTCTGGGGTGGGGGACGCTGCGCCCTTCCGGTGGGTCATGGCCTAGAAAGACGCTCCCCACGCAGGGGGGCTTGGACTGTCATAAACTCTTCCGAGTAATATACTTGCCGTACGTTTTTGCGACTGCGAGTGCAACGCCCACCGGTACCGACATGGATGGAGCGCCTCCTAGCTGACCG
>NC_060121.1:590502917-590505417 GCF_021461395.2 Schistocerca americana
TACACCTCGAAACCCTCTCAGGTCCCGGCGGCGCGCAGCGCCGTCCTAAGTACTTGGTCGGGTTCGAGAGAGGCGCAATCGCCCGGAGTTTGGCGAGTAGACGCTTTAGGTGCGACCACCCGTGCTCCCAACTGAGCTTGCCGCTGCCGACAGAGGCCCGGGAGCGTGCTGTCGTGGCATTGCCGGCGGGAGACAACACGCGCCACCTACGGTGACCGGCAGCTCCAACGCCAGCGCCACAGAAGGACAAAAGCCCCACTTGGGTGCCGAAGCGAACTCTCCCAGCACAGCGCACGCGCCAACACGTCCGCACAGCTGCGATACAAACCACCTGCGAGAACCGCAGAGGCGACCGAGCAGCAGACGGCGTCGCGGCGCCGAGCGCCGGGCGGCGGCGCATCCTCAGCGCACACAGTCCTCAATCGGACCAGCACACTGCAGATGTCCACCGCGCTTCGCACCGGGCCCGCGAGGACCTACTTTGGCCGCACGGCGCCGCGTGCAGGGTGCGCCGGCGCGCAGCTGCGCCGCCTGCCGCCTCCGTCGGCCGGCGCGCCTGCCACTGGCCGCCCCCACCAGCCGGCTGTAGCGCGTGCGCCCACGCACCGCGCGGCCAGCACGCCGGGAGGCCCCCCCTCACCGGCCGGGGACGGTCCCACCCAGCCACCGCCGCGTATCGCTTCACACCCACATGCCATTCACGTTCGTGGGCATGGTGGGTATCGCTGGAACAACCGGTTGGTAGCTCAACCGATCGTCGCCATCACTGATTCACCTCTAGCGAGAACAACCGCACCACAACGGTTTACCAGTTGTTCATTTGCGTAACGTCACCAGCAAACGTAGGCGTCCATCGCCATTTGCAAATTCAACGATTGTTGCATGCCTGTGTCAGGTGTCACGACACACTATGTCTGCCCACATACACGCAACAACATGTGCACGCTTCGCGAACACGTGGAAGGTGGCCCCCGTACGTATGCGATGTCCATTGCGCGAACGACTGTCAACCGGCCTCTGTCGCATGTCGCAGATGTGGAACGCAGTGCACCATGCTATCACGGTGTGTGAGAAGAGACGACTACGTCTGACAACACGCGCCACTACATCAACAGACGGCTCATGCTGATCGCCATCCAGGGCATACCACACTGCAATCCAGCTCTTATAGGGAGACGACACGTAGCTGAGTGCACAACATTTGGACCGCATGGTTCGCCGTTGTTGGCGCAGTCGTTGTACGGTCACATGTACCACGATGTATCATTCAGTACATGAGGACCAATGTGCAGTACAGTGTGTGATTTGGACGTACAACATCAGCGGACAGTTGACACAGGCCGTACCACAGCGTAGGCTACGTGCTTCGCCATGCGAATGCCAATGAACAACTGCAAATGCCAATGAACAACTGCAAAGGGCATTGAGCATGTACGTCCTGCTGCCATCCACATTACAGTGTATAGCTGCAAGGTGTTTAACATGAAGCGATACACTGGGGACCGGGCAGTGCGAGTAGCAAACTATATTGCGGGGGTTGCAGTTAGGCAACACTACACTAATTTAACGCGTCGTACGACAATTACAGAGCAGGTTAAGGCCCAACGTGTGTTGGGTTAAGGCCCAACGTGTGTTGGGTTAAGGCCCAACGTGTGTTGGGTTAAGGCCCAACGTGTGTTGGGTTAAGGCCCAACGTGTGTTGGGTTAAGGCCCAACGTGTGTTGGGTTAAGGCCCAACGTGTGTTGGGTTAAGGCCCAACGTGTGTTGGGTTAAGGCCCAACGTGTGTTGGGTTAAGGCCCAACGTGTGTTGGGTTAAGGCCCAACGTGTGTTGGGTTAAGGCCCAACGTGTGTTGGGTTAAGGCCCAACGTGTGTTGGGTTACAGCGCAATATGGGTTACGTTAAGGGGCAATATAGGTTAGGTTAAGGTACGATATAGGTTAGGTTAAGGTACGATATAGGTTAGGTTAAGGTACGATATAGGTTAGGTTAAGGTACGATATAGGTTAGGTTAAGGTACGATATAGGTTAGGTTAAGGTACGATATAGGTTAGGTTAAGGTACGATATAGGTTAGGTTAAGGTACGATATAGGTTAGGTTAAGGCGCAACGTGGGTTAGGTTACGGCGCAACATAGGTTAGGTTACGGCGCAACATAGGTTAGGTTACGGCGCAACATAGGTTAGGTTAAGGCGCAACATAGGTTAGGTTAAGGCGCAACATAGGTTAGGTTAAGGCGCAACATAGGTTAGGTTAAGGCGCAACATAGGTTAGGTTAAGGCGCAACATAGGTTAGGTTAAGGCGCAACATAGGTTAGGTTAAGGCGCAACATAGGTTAGGTTAAGGCGCAACATAGGTTAGGTTAAGGCGCAACATAGGTTAGGTTAAGGCGCAACATAGGTTAGGTTAAGGCGCAACATACGTTAGGTTAAGGCGCAACATAGGTTAGGTTAAGGCGCAACATAGGTTAGGTTAAGGCGCAACATAGGTTAGGTTAA
>NC_060121.1:590510417-590512917 GCF_021461395.2 Schistocerca americana
ATCTTCTTCAGCGCCAGGAGACGGGACCGACGGAGGGTCGGACCCATCCATCGGCAAGATGGAATGCCGAGGCCCCCCTGGGCAACAGGAGCGTGGAAGTATCCCAGGGGGGTGTCCGCCGGAAGGCGGAACCATCTCCTGACGGCGGCCCGGATGGTAACGTCGGCCGACTTCAATGCACCCACCCGGGTGCGGCTGAGGGCCAGCCCGTGGTACAGGCCAGGGAGAAGTACGTTGGTGAGAGCGTGGAGGCGCTGTTGCGGCTTCAGCGGAGCTCGGGAGATGACGTCAAGCTGCTCCACCAGGTGGCTACGTGGATTGAAGACACAGCGACCCGCCGTGGAAAATTGCAGCCCCAGGTACCGGAAGGTTTCACCCACACGCAGGGCAGGCATGGTGGTATTGCCTGCTGTGAAGGTGACATTGCTGTCCACCTTCACCTTCTTCTCGCGCCCTGACGCGACTAAGGCGAGGGTGAAACACTTCCGGGCGTTGATCTGCAGCCCCAGAGTCATAGTTACTCCCGCCGTTTACCCGCGCTTGCTTGAATTTCTTCACGTTGACATTCAGAGCACTGGGCAGAAATCACATTGCGTCAACACCCGCTAGGGCCATCGCAATGCTTTGTTTTAATTAGACAGTCGGATTCCCCCAGTCCGTGCCAGTTCTGAGTTGATCGTTGAATGGCGGCCGAAGAGAATCCGCGCACCCGCGCGCCCCCGGAGGAGCACGCTAAGGCGGACGCGGCCTCGCAGCAAGGAAGATCCGTGGGAGGCCAAGGCACGGGACCGAGCTCGGATCCTGCACGCAGGTTGAAGCACCGGGGCGCGAACGCCGCGCAGGCGCGCGCATCCTGCACCGCCGGCCAGCACGAGGCCAACCAACGGCGAGAGCAGACCACGCCCGCGCTAAACGCCCGCACTTACCGGCACCCCTACGGCACTCACCTCGCCCAGGCCCGGCACGTTAGCGCTGACCCACTTCCCGACCAAGCCCGACACGCCCCGATCCTCAGAGCCAATCCTTATCCCGAAGTTACGGATCCAATTTGCCGACTTCCCTTACCTACATTATTCTATCGACTAGAGGCTCTTCACCTTGGAGACCTGCTGCGGATATGGGTACGAACCGGCGCGACACCTCCACGTGGCCCTCTCCCGGATTTTCAAGGTCCGAGGGGAAGATCGGGACACCGCCGCAACTGCGGTGCTCTTCGCGTTCCAAACCCTATCTCCCTGCTAGAGGATTCCAGGGAACTCGAACGCTCATGCAGAAAAGAAAACTCTTCCCCGATCTCCCGACGGCGTCTCCGGGTCCTTTTGGGTTACCCCGACGAGCATCTCTAAAAGAGGGGCCCGACTTGTATCGGTTCCGCTGCCGGGTTCCGGAATAGGAACCGGATTCCCTTTCGCCCAACGGGGGCCAGCACAAAGTGCATCATGCTATGACGGCCCCCATCAACATCGGATTTCTCCTAGGGCTTAGGATCGACTGACTCGTGTGCAACGGCTGTTCACACGAAACCCTTCTCCGCGTCAGCCCTCCAGGGCCTCGCTGGAGTATTTGCTACTACCACCAAGATCTGCACCGACGGCGGCTCCAGGCAGGCTCACGCCCAGACCCTTCTGCGCCCACCGCCGCGACCCTCCTACTCGTCAGGGCTTCGCGGCCGGCCGCAAGGACCGGCCATGACTGCCAGACTGACGGCCGAGTATAGGCACGACGCTTCAGCGCCATCCATTTTCAGGGCTAGTTGCTTCGGCAGGTGAGTTGTTACACACTCCTTAGCGGATTCCGACTTCCATGGCCACCGTCCTGCTGTCTTAAGCAACCAACGCCTTTCATGGTTTCCCATGAGCGTCGATTCGGGCGCCTTAACTCGGCGTTTGGTTCATCCCACAGCGCCAGTTCTGCTTACCAAAAGTGGCCCACTTGGCACTCCGATCCGAGTCGTTTGCTCGCGGCTTCAGCATATCAAGCAAGCCGGAGATCTCACCCATTTAAAGTTTGAGAATAGGTTGAGGTCGTTTCGGCCCCAAGGCCTCTAATCATTCGCTTTACCGGATGAGACTCGTACGAGCACCAGCTATCCTGAGGGAAACTTCGGAGTGAACCAGCTACTAGATGGTTCGATTAGTCTTTCGCCCCTATACCCAGCTCCGACGATCGATTTGCACGTCAGAATCGCTACGGACCTCCATCAGGGTTTCCCCTGACTTCGTCCTGGCCAGGCATAGTTCACCATCTTTCGGGTCCCAACGTGTACGCTCTAGGTGCGCCTCACCTCGCAATGAGGACGAGACGCCCCGGGAGTGCGGAGGCCGCCGTCCCGTGAAGGGCGGGGAAGCCCCATCCTCCCTCGGCCCGCGCAAGGCGAGACCTTCACTTTCATTACGCCTTTAGGTTTCGTACAGCCCAATGACTCGCGCACATGTTAGACTCCTTGGTCCGTGTTTCAAGACGGGTCGTGAAATTGTCCAAAGCTGAAGCGCCGCTGACG
>NC_060121.1:590522917-590525417 GCF_021461395.2 Schistocerca americana
TGAAGTACGTGGTTGGCGGTCTCCACGGCCTGGCACCCCGCGCGGCATCTGGTGTCCGCCTCCCGCCCGCGACTGCGCCGTGCCTTCGTAGGGAAGGCGTTGATGCGGGCGCGGAGGGCGTCGATGTATTCACGCCCAGATAGCAGGCGACTGGTGTCGGCGACCCACTGATGTTGGCCACTGACGGCGGCAGAAGATGACAGTGCCGCACCGTCAATGGCGATGTGTAGGCGCGCCGCCCACATTTCCCCAACCTGCGTTGACGATTTGAGGAGGTGGCCCTCCCACATTAGGTGGCGCTCCAGCACCTCGATCTCACGCTGCACCTCATCCATGCCTGCACCGTCGCAGGCTGGCCCTATCTTCTTCAGCGCCAGGAGACGGGACCGACGGAGGGTCGGACCCATCCATCGGCAAGATGGAATGCCGAGGCCCCCCTGGGCAACAGGAGCGTGGAAGTATCCCAGGGGGGTGTCCGCCGGAAGGCGGAACCATCTCCTGACGGCGGCCCGGATGGTAACGTCGGCCGACTTCAATGCACCCACCCGGGTGCGGCTGAGGGCCAGCCCGTGGTACAGGCCAGGGAGAAGTACGTTGGTGAGAGCGTGGAGGCGCTGTTGCGGCTTCAGCGGAGCTCGGGAGATGACGTCAAGCTGCTCCACCAGGTGGCTACGTGGATTGAAGACACAGCGACCCGCCGTGGAAAATTGCAGCCCCAGGTACCGGAAGGTTTCACCCACACGCAGGGCAGGCATGGTGGTATTGCCTGCTGTGAAGGTGACATTGCTGTCCACCTTCACCTTCTTCTCGCGCCCTGACGCGACTAAGGCGAGGGTGAAACACTTCCGGGCGTTGATCTGCAGCCCCAGGTGGGCGAGGGCTGCGGTAGCTGCGTCGATGAGGGACTGCAAGCCCCTCGGGGTCGCTGCAAACAGCAAGACGTCATCTGCAAAGGCCGCAGCGTTGACTCTGCGACCGAGGATCCGAGCTCCGATGTGGGAGGGCAGTTGGCCTAAAACGTAGTCCACCGCAAAGTTGAACAGGAGGGGGGAGAGGGGATCGCCCTGGCGAACGCCCCGTGCTGGCTGCACAGACACGCCCACGCCGGCGCCGTCCGCTATCACTGTCGTGCTGCCCTCGTAGCACCGCTCGACATACTCGACAAAGCAATCCGGCAGGCCATGCGCCTTCAGCACGGGGCGAAGGGCAGCATGATCTACCGAATCGAATGCCTTAGATACGTCGATCGATGCCACAAAGACAGAGCGGCAGGAGCGAACTGCGTCGGTGAGAGCAGTGTCCAAGATGAAGGTATTTTCCAACATCCCATCCCGAGGGATGAATGCCCGCTGACGTTCGTCCACAGCACATGCGCGCATCAGGCGTGACGCGAGAACCTTGTGAAAGGTCCGCGCCAACACCGAGCAGACCGTAATGGGGCGAAAGTCAGCGGGGGATGTTGGTGCAGCCGTTTTCGGGAGAAGGGACGTCCGCGCGCGAAGCAGGCGTTCCGGAAGGGCGCGGGCCAGAAGGAAGAGATTCATCACTTTCACCAGGACTTCGTGCGGCAGGCGCCGCAACTCCGCTGGGGTAAGGCCGTCCGGCCCGGCTGCTGATCCCCTGGGCGGCAACGCGGCGGCGACCTCCTCATGTGTGACCGGCCCCCATATGCACTCGAGAGCGACAGGCTCTGAGTGCGGGAGGAGGCGGTCACGAATGAAGCCCGCGGTGGAGATGGGCTTCTTGGTGAAGAGGTCCGCCCAGAAGTCCAGCAGACCAGGGATGGCAGGTGGCGGCTGGAGCAGGGTGCCATCCAAGAGGCCGCGCACGCAACGTGCACGCGACCGTCGGAAGGCATCCTGCGTTCTCGCGTACTCCCAGCGGCGCCGCTTGCGCTTCTGCGTCGGCGGCGCGGCAGGCGGCCGCTTCGATGGTTGGCGCGGCCGCTGTGTCCTGGTGATCGATCTCTCCCCTCTGGACCCGACCGACGCAAGGGCATCCGGGAGCATGCCCAGGATGACATCAGGCGGCGTGCCCCGCCCCAGACCTATAACACGATCCAGGGCAGAGAAACGCTGGGCGGAAGCGGGTAGCCCCGCCAGATGCTCCCAGATGGCGGCGTCAGTCGGCCCCTCCGGCGGCGGCCCGGTGGTGTCGGCCGCGAAGTCCTCGGCTGCGTCGACGGGCGGCGCAGCGGCCTCGCCCGCGTCAGGCAGCGGGCTCGCTGCTCCCCGGCGGGACGCCGGCTCTTCCCCCCGACCGATCTCAAGCGCCTCCATGAATTGGCGGACAAGCTGCTTGTGGGCAGCTTGCCGCCGTCGGCACTTGATTGCCTCGAGCGTTCGGTCGGGGAACATCCTGATGAGTTCTTGATTGACGAAGGAGAACCGGGCGTCCCTCTCAAGGAACAGTTCGGCCTCCGCCTTGGCGAGCGACAGGACTTCTTCCTCCGTCCACCTCGCGCGATGCCTCTCCGTGACGATCTCCGCGTTGGCGGCCG
>NC_060121.1:590530417-590540417 GCF_021461395.2 Schistocerca americana
CTGGCACCAGACTTGCCCTCCAATAGATACTCGTTAAAGGATTTAAAGTGTACTCATTCCGATTACGGGGCCTCGGATGAGTCCCGTATCGTTATTTTTCGTCACTACCTCCCCGTGCCGGGAGTGGGTAATTTGCGCGCCTGCTGCCTTCCTTGGATGTGGTAGCCGTTTCTCAGGCTCCCTCTCCGGAATCGAACCCTGATTCCCCGTTACCCGTTACAACCATGGTAGGCGCAGAACCTACCATCGACAGTTGATAAGGCAGACATTTGAAAGATGCGTCGCCGGTACGAGGACCGTGCGATCAGCCCAAAGTTATTCAGAGTCACCAAGGCAAACGGACCGGACGAGCCGACCGATTGGTTTTGATCTAATAAAAGCGTCCCTTCCATCTCTGGTCGGGACTCTGTTTTTTTTTTTTTTTTTTTTTTTTTTTTTTTTTTTTTTTAAAAAAAAAATTTCTTTATTCAATACATTACATTATACATCATAACCCACTACCTAACTCATTAGTGGGTCCTAGTATGATACAATTTAAATGCAGCAATGTTATTTACACTTCAGGTAGTATTATTATTATTATTTCTATTATTTACTCTAATTATTACCGCTATAGGGCTCTAAGCTTAATCTACGGGGAAACTACATGCTACCTGCAGCGTTACAAGTTGTGCCAGAGCTACTATAAACCTACTAGTTGTTAGCCAGGCCCACTGAGCTAATCCCAGTGGGCGTGCCCCTGGCACTGGGCTGGCTCTTGACTTGGTGTCGCTGCAGAGTATTCTGAGGTATTATCCTATCTTCTACTTCTAACTTAATTTAACTAAGTGTCAAAATCGGTGTGCGTCATAGTCCGGTATGTATGTACACCCCTCCCTCCTAGTCCAGGGCAAGGCGGATTCCAGCCGTGAGGCGGCTGGCCAGTCCTTGCCCGGCGGTACAGTAAGGGTGCACTAGTCAACATAGGTGAGAGTTTTGTCTTTAATGGTGGTGATTGTCCCTTAAAAAGTTCTTAAGTATCTTTTTTGATATTTCATCTGTAAGTTTGTTTAAGATGTCAAAGGTGATTTCACGCCTTAACAAGTGGTACGTGTCGTTATTTGGTAGCTGTTGTCTTAGCTCTTGGGCTACATCATCGAAGAGGTGGCACTCATACACCACATGTTCTGGGGTGCCCTGCACTGCGCCACAGTCACACGCTGGTGTAGCCTGCTTCCCAAACCTACATAGGTATGTTGGGTATGGTCCATGTCCAGTAAGAAAGTGCAGCATTCCTCTCGTTGGTGTAAAAAATGTGAGTTTTATTCTTTCTTCTATGTCCGGTAGCAGCTCATAGGTTCTATGACCTGTATCTTCATTATTCCACTGATCTTGCCATAGTTCTAGCCCCCTCTTTTTAATGGTGTACTTGTCCCCTGCAAAAACCCCAAGTATTTCCCTGATTTTGTCCCTGTTCTCTTTTTGTACCCAGTACCAGGCAGCCTGTTCACGTATTTTTATATCTAATGGACAGATTCCCATTAACACTAACAGTGCTCCCCCCGGTGTTGTCCTATAGGCCCCTGCTGAACGTAGAAGCATATTCCGCTGCACTCTTCTTACGGCCATGGCAGGCATGACCCTCGTGAGTCTGTGTGCCCAGACTCCAGATCCGTATCCTATTATTGAGGTCAGGATGCTGTTGTGATATAGCTTAATTAAATTTGGAGGGAGGTGAAACCGCTTGTGACCAATTCCGATAAGATTGTTTAATAGAACCAATGATTTTTGTGATACGGTGTCAATATGTGATGCAAAGCTCCACCTCTCATCGATGATTACACCCAGGTATCGGGCCTCGCGGCGCCGAAGAACTGGTATACCATTAATTCTAACCGTCGGGTTCCTGACCAGTTGGCCTTTGAGAAGTAGGTATGTGGACTTATTGGGTGCGATCGTCATTTTGCTTCTGTGGCACCATGATGTAAGAACAGTTAGGGCTCTTTCCACTTTCGGCTCTAATTCCTCGCGGCTTCGGCCGCCGACCAGCAGGAGGAGGTCGTCAGCGTATGCTATGACCTCTAGCACATCGTCACAGTTCTTGAGATCTTCAAGTAAAGGCTCCATGTTAATGTCCCAAAAGAGAGGTCCCAGGACAGAGCCCTGAGGACATCCTTTGGTGACAATCTTCCTGACTATGCCGCTAGGGGCCGATAGCCAGACCTCCCTGTCTGCACAATAGCTCCTCAGACACCCATATAGCGGCCCTGGACAGTTCTTCTCCCGCAAGCAGGAAAAGAGTGAGGGCCACCACAGGTTGTCGAAGGCGCCACTGATGTCGACCATGATGCCGACGACATACTTGTGCGGGGTAGAGCCACAGACCTCGGCAGCCAGGGCGATTGCGTCAGACGCAGAACACCCAGACCGAAAGCCGAATTGTCTGTCACTCATCCCGCACAGCATGCGGTGTGCTGTCAGTCTGTTCGCTAGTAGCCTCTCAAAAAGTTTGCCCAGTACGTCCAACAAGCAGATAGGTCTATAAGATTTAATTTCTGTGGGATCTTTGTCCGGACTCTTTTTAATGATAATTACATTGGCTTTTTTCCATATTTCTGGGAATTTCCCGAGTTCCAAGCACTCGTTATACAACTTAGTGAGAGGAGCTACGAGCTGGGGGGCAAGGAATTGCACCACTTCCGCAGTAATGCCGTCCGGGCCAGGAGCTTTCCCTCTTTTGAGGGCCTTGATCTGGGCAGCGACCTCCTCCTCAGAGAAGGGGTAGACTCTGATGTTATTGTTATAGTCCCTTTGGTTTTCTCTCCTTATCCTTTTTTGTTCTTCAGTCTCATCTTCCTCCACGTCGTCAGGCAACAGAACCCGGAGGAGGGCCTCAGCAGTTTCCTGCCAAGTGCCCGTCATCCGGTCCCCGTCCCTGACGGTGGATAGCACCATTGGTGATCTTATCTTTTCTCGTACTAATTTATAAGGGACTCCCCATGGGTCTGTAGCCAATTGGCTTTTTACATAACTTTCCCAGCTTCTGAGTCTGACTGCCCTTAGCTCCTGTTGGAATTGTTCTTTGCTTTCACGATAGATCTGAAGCCATCTTCGTTTTTCCCTCCAGACGACACTCCGCTGGTAGTACCTCCTTGCCCTCCTCACAGCCTGGCGCATCTGTCCCAGTTCGACCGACCATGGTGTGGGGGTGGCCGCTACGGCTCTCCTCCTGGTTGGTACGGCTGCCCGCACCGCTGTGGTGATCGCCTGCACCAGTCCTTCGGCGCATTCTTCCACGTTTCCGTCACCTTCCAGCAATGTCGGAATGTTGCACTCCTCCGCGAGACGGTCCCAGTTAGCCTTGTTGTAATTAAGCTGCAGCTCCCACCCCATGTCCCAGTGGCACTCCCTTTCCCCAATGGAAAATGTTATTAAATTATGATCACTGGTGGTTACTTTGTCCCACACTTTCCATTTGTTGACCTTTGTGGCCAGGTTTGGTGTTATTAGTGTGATGTCAATATTTGTACCTTCTCCCCCTCCGCCAGTATATGTGGGGGGGTTCCCTTGTTGGTTGGCAACCACCAGTTGTAATGCCATGATTGTTTCCTCGGCTTTTAGCCCCCGATCATCATGCGTGCCACTGAACCATAGGGGGGACTTTGCATTTATGTCCGCTGTCACAATCAATCTTCGTCCCTGCAATGCCGTGGCGACTTGTGTAAGTATTTCTAGAAATTCCTCTATTCCTCTTCCGTATTGGAAGTATATATTACAGATGTAAATCACCCCCGCGGGTGTTTGAAGTTCCACGACATTGCAGTGTTCACCAGAGAACTGTGCAAGGACTGTAGCTCTAAATGATTTGTTGATAATTATAATTGCAGCCTTTGGCTCTACGTTGGAATGTATAATTTGCCAGTTGGCAGCCATGAATGGGATCCGCCCCGCTTGGGAGTACGGTTCCTGTAAGCAGAGTACATCTAGACTCCTCTCTTCCACCACCCTTCGGAGTTCCTGCAGGACCAGTTTGCTATTATGGGTGTTTATCTGGCCTACATTTAGTTGGCTCACGTGGGAAGTATGTATGGATGTGTGATTCTGGCCACAATTTTGTCCAGTCGTGGGCTACTCTGCCATTGGTTATCACTGATTGGTAGTATAGATCATCCATGTCGAATTTTTCGTTTCTTCTGTCAAAGACCTTTTTAACTAGATCTCGCAGGGCTCCGAAGTCGGTGGGGAGATTCATTGTCTTGAGCTGAATTCTGTCCACAGCCTCCATTACTGGAAATGTGACATCTCTTCCATACTCGTGGCCGACACGTACCACATGTCTCAATGCTATTGTGAGGATTGCCGGCTCCTCTAGTCTTGATAACTGTAGTGCGTGCTCCAGGTTGGGGTAAATTCGCTGGGGATCAATTCCCATTGCACCCCGAGATGGTGTGTCAGAAGATGGAATTGAGCTGCTTATTTCATTGTACTGAACATGTTTGGTGGATATTACTTCTTTACTGTGTGATTGTGATTGTGAACTCCCAAGTACAGGATGCCAGTGTGGTCGGGTATGCTCTTGTTTCGACCCAGGTCCCCAGCAAGGAGGAGAGGGAACGTCTTCTTCACACGGGTCCGTCTGTATGCAAACGTCTTTCATTATTGTCACCAAAGATCGTGGTTGTGTGATTTTTTGTATAAATTCTTTGAATTTGTTTGCCCTCAGAGCGTCCCTCAGCCTCTTGCTGGGGGATTTCCTTTTTGGCTTCCTGAGTTCAATTACGGCCTCAGCCATAATCAATTCGAGAGATTAGTCTCTGTTCTAGCATCCTGTACGTTGGGCAGTTTCTCCCAGTAGTGTTGCACGGTTTCCTTCCTCTCTTGGTACATGGAATGCAGGTTGCGCTTTTACTGCAGTTTTTTCTGGTGTGGTCCTCAGCCCCGCACCTGGAGCAGGCTGGCTTCCTATCACAATGCTTGTGGACGTGGTCCAGATCGCCACAGTTGTGACATCTAGGGACTACTAGGTAGTCTCTAACATTGATGGCGTGAAATCCTATATAAATTTTCCCCATAGCGGTAAGTTTTCGCCACATCTTGCCAGAGACCTCGGCGACGTGATGGACAACATCCCGTTCCCGAGGTCCCGTTTTAAAGCGGAGCTTGAATTCATTTTTAAATGTTTCCCATTCTGTGTCATCAAAATTTTGATTATACATGGTTTCGTAGATGTCGCTTTCAGTTAGGGCCACAGGTACGTCGTACAGTATCACCAGAGGATTTCTTTTTCTGGGAGGTTCGCATTTAATGGCCTTGTTCAGTTTGGAATTCTTTAATATTTTGTCCCTATCCTCCTCTGTGGCAAGATCCACCACGACTACATTTTTTGTGGCCTTTACTTTATTGATTTTTATTTTATCTCTAGCCGGGTCAATAGTTGTTGTAAATATTTCTTGTACCTTTTTGATTGTCTGACCAGGCAGGGGTCTTAAAAAGACTGCCGTGTCTGGTTTTTTAGAAATTTTTGCTATAGTTTCCTTTGTTGTTTGGGCTTTTGTAGCGGCTTGCGCCACCACTCCGGCCCATGTCTTGACTGGTTGCTGTCTCAATCTAGCGTTTTCTTTTTCTAGTTCTTCGAGACGCCCCTCGAGCTTCGCGTTTGCAATAGCCCAGGAAGCGAGCTCGTTCTTTATTGCCAGGACCGCAGCCTGGCTTATTTTGCCGTTTTTGACACTAGAGTCTAATATTTGATTAATTCGGCAATGTCTATCATAAACACTCTCATCTTCGTGTCCCCCTTCCTCCTGCGAGGTAGGGACAGTAGACACACTCGCCCTCGAAATCGCACAAAGATCACTCGCCTCCTGGTCAGCCATGATTAGTTAGACGAGTGAAAAGTTGGGAGCCCGTCTCTTGCCCCGGACCGGCTCCTCTGGCATGGGGGGGGACTTCTGCAGCTCGCCCACCAACCTCGCCCCTAGGTCAAGGGCATATCCGAGCTGCCAGGTTCAGCGCGCCGTTGCCAGCGCACTGGTCCTCGTCGAAGGCCCCGTCGTCGACGATTTCACACGACGCTCCTCGGCAAGTGCACCCCGCACTCCGGAGAGGCGGATGCACCCCTCGCCCTTCGCCGCCTACTAGCCCGAGCTTCCACCTGAAGGCCAAGGACCCACTCCTACTCAGGTGGTGGGTCGGTCCCCCAGTCGTTCGGCGGTCTGGGCCCATCTAACCTGGCCCAGGCGATGTCACCACCACCTGGGTTTGGCAGAACACGCCCCGGTTACCCAGGGGCGCGGCGAAGCACCCTTGCCGACTCGCGCCGTGATCCCACGCCGACAAACGAGGTCGCCGGCATGCAGAGCACCTGCTGGTCTGTGCCCTGCGAACAGAAAGGGACTGGTGTTCGGTCCCTCGACACAGCTCCCCCTGTGCCACGCACCCTTCGCTTTCGCATCGGGTTGGGTCGCAGCTCTCCCTTTTGACGCAAGGCAGAATGCCGAGCTTGACGTCTGGCACCACGGGAAGGCGGAAAGAGCTACTTGGGAAGGAGAGGCTGTAAGAGACGCTTCACTTCCCCGAGTGAGGACTGCCGCGGCACGCCCGACTGGAAAGCGATACGCCCCAGTGCGAGCCTCCGTGCCTTACGGCGCGCCGGCAACGGGCGGGCCCGCGCCGAAACGCGCCGTCAAGCGACTGACCTCACGCCAGACTCGGGACTCTGTTTGCATGTATTCGGGACTCTGTTTGCATGTATTAGCTCTAGAATTACCACAGTTATCCAAGTAACGTGGGTACGATCTAAGGAACCATAACTGATTTAATGAGCCATTCGCAGTTTCACCTTAATGCGGCTTGTACTGAGACATGCATGGCTTAATCTTTGAGACAAGCATATGACTACTGGCAGGATCAACCCGGGAGCTGCGTCAACTAGAGCTGAGCAGCCGGCCGCCCGGGAGTGTGTCCCGGGGGCCCGCGCGAACACGCAAGCGTCCGCTCAATTATTCTGCAAACAGGAGGAGGCTGAGCTCCCCTGCACCATACACCTCGAAACCCTCTCAGGTCCCGGCGGCGCGCAGCGCCGTCCTAAGTACTTGGTCGGGTTCGAGAGAGGCGCAATCGCCTGGAGTTTGGCGAGTAGACGCTTTAGGTGCGACCACCCGTGCTCCCAACTGAGCTTGCCGCTGCCGACAGAGGCCCGGGAGCGTGCTGTCGTGGCATTGCCGGCGGGAGACAACACGCGCCACCTACGGTGACCGGCAGCTCCAACGCCAGCGCCACAGAAGGACAAAAGCCCCACTTGGGTGCCGAAGCGAACTCTCCCAGCACAGCGCACGCGCCAACACGTCCGCACAGCTGCGATACAAACCACCTGCGAGAACCGCAGAGGCGACCGAGCAGCAGACGGCGTCGCGGCGCCGAGCGCCGGGCGGCGGCGCATCCTCAGCGCACACAGTCCTCAATCGGACCAGCACACTGCAGATGTCCACCGCGCTTCGCACCGGGCCCGCGAGGACCTACTTTGGCCGCACGGCGCCGCGTGCAGGGTGCGCCGGCGCGCAGCTGCGCCGCCTGCCGCCTCCGTCGGCCGGCGCGCCTGCCACTGGCCGCCCCCACCAGCCGGCTGTAGCGCGTGCGCCCACGCACCGCGCGGCCAGCACGCCGGGAGGCCCCCCCTCACCGGCCGGGGACGGTCCCACCCAGCCACCGCCGCGTATCGCTTCACACCCAGATGCCATTCACGTTCGTGGGCATGGTGGGTATCGCTGGAACAACCGGTTGGTAGCTCAACCGATCGTCGCCATCACTGATTCACCTCTAGCGAGAACAACCGCACCACAACGGTTTACCAGTTGTTCATTTGCGTAACGTCACCAGCAAACGTAGGCGTCCATCGCCATTTGCAAATTCAACGATTGTTGCATGCCTGTGTCAGGTGTCACGACACACTATGTCTGCCCACATACACGCAACAACATGTGCACGCTTCGCGAACACGTGGAAGGTGGCCCCCGTACGTATGCGATGTCCATTGCGCGAACGACTGTCAACCGGCCTCTGTCGCATGTCGCAGATGTGGAACGCAGTGCACCATGCTATCACGGTGTGTGAGAAGAGACGACTACGTCTGACAACACGCGCCACTACATCAACAGACGGCTCATGCTGATCGCCATCCAGGGCATACCACACTGCAATCCAGCTCTTATAGGGAGACGACACGTAGCTGAGTGCACAACATTTGGACCGCATGGTTCGCCGTTGTTGGCGCAGTCGTTGTACGGTCACATGTACCACGATGTATCATTCAGTACATGAGGACCAATGTGCAGTACAGTGTGTGATTTGGACGTACAACATCAGCGGACAGTTGACACAGGCCGTACCACAGCGTAGGCTACGTGCTTCGCCATGCGAATGCCAATGAACAACTGCAAATGCCAATGAACAACTGCAAAGGGCATTGAGCACGTACGTCCTGCTGCCATCCACATTACAGTGTATAGCTGCAAGGTGTTTAACATGAAGCGATACACTGGGGACCGGGCAGTGCGAGTAGCAAACTATATTGCGGGGGTTGCAGTTAGGCAACACTACACTAATTTAACGCGTCGTATGACAATTACAGAGCAGGTTAAGGCCCAACGTGTGTTGGGTTAAGGCCCAACGTGTGTTGGGTTAAGGCCCAACGTGTGTTGGGTTAAGGCCCAACGTGTGTTGGGTTAAGGCCCAACGTGTGTTGGGTTAAGGCCCAACGTGTGTTGGGTTAAGGCCCAACGTGTGTTGGGTTAAGGCCCAACGTGTGTTGGGTTAAGGCCCAACGTGTGTTGGGTTAAGGCCCAACGTGTGTTGGGTTAAGGCCCAACGTGTGTTGGGTTAAGGCCCAACGTGTGTTGGGTTAAGGCCCAACGTGTGTTGGGTTACAGCGCAATATGGGTTACGTTAAGGGGCAATATAGGTTAGGTTAAGGTACGATATAGGTTAGGTTAAGGTACGATATAGGTTAGGTTAAGGTACGATATAGGTTAGGTTAAGGTACGATATAGGTTAGGTTAAGGTACGATATAGGTTAGGTTAAGGTACGATATAGGTTAGGTTAAGGTACGATATAGGTTAGGTTAAGGTACGATATAGGTTAGGTTAAGGTACGATATAGGTTAGGTTAAGGCGCAACGTGGGTTAGGTTACGGCGCAACATAGGTTAGGTTACGGCGCAACATAGGTTAGGTTACGGCGCAACATAGGTTAGGTTACGGCGCAACATAGGTTAGGTTAAGGCGCAACATAGGTTAGGTTAAGGCGCAACATAGGTTAGGTTAAGGCGCAACATAGGTTAGGTTAAGGCGCAACATAGGTTAGGTTAAGGCGCAACATAGGTTAGGTTAAGGCGCAACATAGGTTAGGTTAAGGCGCAACATACGTTAGGTTAAGGCGCAACATAGGTTAGGTTAAGGCGCAACATACGTTAGGTTAAGGCGCAACATAGGTTAGGTTAAGGCGCAACATAGGTTAGGTTAAGGCGCAACATAGGTTAGGTTAAGGCGCAACATAGGTTAGGTTAAGGCGCAACATAGGTTAGGTTAAGGCGCAACATAGGTTAGGTTAAGGCGCAACATAGGTTAGGTTAAGGCGCAACATAGGTTAGGTTAAGGCGCAACATAGGTTAGGTTAAGGCGCAACATAGGTTAGGTTAAGGCGCAACATAGGTTAGGTTAAGGCGCAACATAGGTTACGTTAAGGCGCAACATAGGTTAGGTTAAGGCGCAACATAGGTTAGGTTAAGGCGCAACATAGGTTAGGTTAAGGCGCAACATAGGTTAGGTTAAGGCGCAACATAGGTTAGGTTAAGGCGCAACATAGGTTAGGTTAAGGCGCAACATAGGTTAGGTTAAGGCGCAATATAGGTTAGGTTAAGGCGCAATATAGGTTAGGTTAAGGCGCAATATAGGTTAGGTTAAGGCGCAATATAGGTTAGGATAAGGTACCGTATAGGTTAGGTTAAGGTACAGTATAGTTTAGGTTA
>NC_060121.1:590545417-590547917 GCF_021461395.2 Schistocerca americana
CGTCGGCGTCGACCTTCACCTTCTTGTCGCGCCCAGACGCGACTAAGGCGAGGGTGAAACACTTCCGGGCGTTGATCTGCAGCCCCAGATGGGCGAGGGCTGCGACGGCTGCGTCGATGAGGGACTGCAATCCCCTCGCAGTCGATGCAAAAAGCAGGACGTCATCTGCGAAGGCCGCAGCGTTAACTCTGCGACCAAGGATCCGAGCTCCGATGTGGGAGGGAAGTTGACTCAAAACATAGTCCACCGCAAAATTGAAAAGGAGGGGGGAGAGGGGGTCACCCTGACGCACACCCCTAGCCGGCTGCAGGGGCACGCCCACGTCGGCGCCGCCCGCTATCACCGTCGTGCTACCCTCGTAACACCTTTCGACGTACTCAATAAAGCAATCCGGCAGGCCATGAGCCCTCAGCACGGGGCGGAGGGCGGCATGGTCCACCGAATCGAACGCTTTAGAGACGTCGATCGATGCCACAAAAACAGAGCGACAGGAGCGGACTGCGTCGGTGAGAGCAGTGTCCAAGATGAAGGTGTTTTCCAACATCCCATCCCGGGGGATGAATGCCCGCTGACGTTCGTCCACAGCACATGCACGCATCAGGCGTGACGCGAGAACCTTGTGAAAGGTCCGCGCCAACACCGAGCAGACCGTAATGGGGCGAAAGTCAGCGGGGGATGTTGGTGCAGCCGTTTTGGGGAGAAGTGACGTCCGGGCGCGAAGCAGACGCTCGGGGAGGGCGCGGGCCAGGAGGAAGAGGTTCAAGAGTTTCACCACGACTTCATGCGGCAGGCGCCGCAGCTCCGCTGGAGTCAGGCCGTCCGGCCCGGCTGCCGATCCCCTGGGCGGCAAGGCAGCAGCGACCTCCTCACGTGTGACCGGCCCCCATAGGCACTCAGGAGCGACAGGCTCCGAGTGCGGGAGAAGGCGGTCACGGATGAAGCCGGCGGTGGAGATCGGCTTCTTCGTGAAGAGGTCCGCCCAGAAGTCCAGCAGACCGGGGATGTCGGGTGGCGGCTGCAGCAGGGTGCCGTCCAGCAAGCCGCGCACGCAACGTGCACGCGACCTACGGAAGGCGTCCTGTGTCCGCGCGTATTCCCAGCGGCGCCGCTTGCGCTTCTGCAGCGGCGGGGCGGCAGGCGGCCGCTTGGATGGTTGGCGCGGCCGCTGTGTCCTGGTGATCGACCTCTCCCCCCTGGACCCGACCGACGCAAGGGCATCCGGGAGCATGCCCAGGATGACATCGGGCGGCGTGCCCCGCCCCAGACCAATGACTCGATCCAGGGCAGAGAAACGCTGGGCGGAAGCAGGTAGCCCCGCCAGATGCTCCCAGATGGCGGCGTCAGTCGGCCCCTCCGGCGGCGGCCCGGTGGTGTCGGCCGCGAAGTCCTCGGCTGCGTCGACGGGCGGCGCAGCGGCCTCGCCCGCGTCATGCAGCGAGCTCGCTGCTCCACGGCGGGACGCCGGCTCTTCACCCCGACCGATCTCAAGTGCCTCCATGAATTGGCGGACAAGCTGCTTGTGGGCAGCTTGCCGCCGTCGGCACTTGATTGCCTCAAGCGTTCGGTCGGGGAACATCCTGGTAAGTTCTTGATTTACAAAGAAGAACCGGGCGTCCCTCTCAAGGAACAGTTCGGCCTCTGCCTTGGCGAGCGACAGGACTTCTTCCTCCGTCCACCTCGCGCGATGCCTCTCCGTCACGATCTCAGCGTTGGCGGCCGCAGGGTGTTGGCGGCGGCGATGGACCCCGAGACCGTTCTTCGTGGTAAAAGTGCGGTGGCACTCACTGCAAGCAAAGGGAGCTACACAAACTATCGCATTTTCGTTACGGCCGGTTGGCCGGATAGGTGCTGGGGTAGCTGGGGTGGCACCTTCAGCGGAAGGGCCACCATCTCTTGTTTCTTGTCGGCTGCCCCCAACTATAAAGGGATAATGCGAGGGGGGGCTGGTAACCCCCCCAAGCCCCTGGTGCGGTCTTCCACTCTGCGAAAATCAGCGGGCCCACGAGAAGGGGAGAAGACCGCAGGAGAGGAGAGGCTAAGAGGGCTAGGCCCATGTATTGCGCATCACTCTCCCTGTAACTATAACCCAAGGAAGGCACCTCGCAGCAGCAGCACGACTACATCAAGACCGCACTTCGAAAAGCCAAGTCCGGGTGCAGCCACACCGCCGCCACTTGGCCACCTTAAGAGAGTCATAGTTACTCCCGCCGTTTACCCGCGCTTGCTTGAATTTCTTCACGTTGACATTCAGAGCACTGGGCAGAAATCACATTGCGTCAACACCCGCTAGGGCCATCGCAATGCTTTGTTTTAATTAGACAGTCGGATTCCCCCAGTCCGTGCCAGTTCTGAGTTGATCGTTGAATGGCGGCCGAAGAGAATCCGCGCACCCGCGCGCCCCCGGAGGAGCACGCTAAGGCGGACGCGGCCTCGCAGCAAGGAAGATCCGTGGGAGGCCAAGGCACGGGACCGAGCTCGGATCCTGCACGCAGGTTGAAGC
>NC_060121.1:590552917-590555417 GCF_021461395.2 Schistocerca americana
GTATTAGCTCTAGAATTACCACAGTTATCCAAGTAACGTGGGTACGATCTAAGGAACCATAACTGATTTAATGAGCCATTCGCGGTTTCACCTTAATGCGGCTTGTACTGAGACATGCATGGCTTAATCTTTGAGACAAGCATATGACTACTGGCAGGATCAACCAGGGAGCTGCGTCAACTAGAGCTGAGCAGCCGGCCGCCCGGGAGTGTGTCCCGGGGGCCCGCGCGAACACGCAAGCGTCCGCTCAATTATTCTGCAAACAGGAGGAGGCTGAGCTCCCCTGCACCATACACCTCGAAACCCTCTCAGGTCCCGGCGGCGCGCAGCGCCGTCCTAAGTACTTGGTCGGGTTCGAGAGAGGCGCAATCGCCCGGAGTTTGGCGAGTAGACGCTTTAGGTGCGACCACCCGTGCTCCCAACTGAGCTTGCCGCTGCCGACAGAGGCCCGGGAGCGTGCTGTCGTGGCATTGCCGGCGGGAGACAACACGCGCCACCTACGGTGACCGGCAGCTCCAACGCCAGCGCCACAGAAGGACAAAAGCCCCACTTGGGTGCCGAAGCGAACTCTCCCAGCACAGCGCACGCGCCAACACGTCCGCACAGCTGCGATACAAACCACCTGCGAGAACCGCAGAGGCGACCGAGCAGCAGACGGCGTCGCGGCGCCGAGCGCCGGGCGGCGGCGCATCCTCAGCGCACACAGTCCTCAATCGGACCAGCACACTGCAGATGTCCACCGCGCTTCGCACCGGGCCCGCGAGGACCTACTTTGGCCGCACGGCGCCGCGTGCAGGGTGCGCCGGCGCGCAGCTGCGCCGCCTGCCGCCTCCGTCGGCCGGCGCGCCTGCCACTGGCCGCCCCCACCAGCCGGCTGTAGCGCGTGCGCCCACGCACCGCGCGGCCAGCACGCCGGGAGGCCCCCCCTCACCGGCCGGGGACGGTCCCACCCAGCCACCGCCGCGTATCGCTTCACACCCAGATGCCATTCACGTTCGTGGGCATGGTGGGTATCGCTGGAACAACCGGTTGGTAGCTCAACCGATCGTCGCCATCACTGATTCACCTCTAGCGAGAACAACCGCACCACAACGGTTTACCAGTTGTTCATTTGCGTAACGTCACCAGCAAACGTAGGCGTCCATCGCCATTTGCAAATTCAACGATTGTTGCATGCCTGTGTCAGGTGTCACGACACACTATGTCTGCCCACATACACGCAACAACATGTGCACGCTTCGCGAACACGTGGAAGGTGGCCCCCGTACGTATGCGATGTCCATTGCGCGAACGACTGTCAACCGGCCTCTGTCGCATGTCGCAGATGTGGAACGCAGTGCACCATGCTATCACGGTGTGTGAGAAGAGACGACTACGTCTGACAACACGCGCCACTACATCAACAGACGGCTCATGCTGATCGCCATCCAGGGCATACCACACTGCAATCCAGCTCTTATAGGGAGACGACACGTAGCTGAGTGCACAACATTTGGACCGCATGGTTCGCCGTTGTTGGCGCAGTCGTTGTACGGTCACATGTACCACGATGTATCATTCAGTACATGAGGACCAATGTGCAGTACAGTGTGTGATTTGGACGTACAACATCAGCGGACAGTTGACACAGGCCGTACCACAGCGTAGGCTACGTGCTTCGCCATGCGAATGCCAATGAACAACTGCAAATGCCAATGAACAACTGCAAAGGGCATTGAGCATGTACGTCCTGCTGCCATCCACATTACAGTGTATAGCTGCAAGGTGTTTAACATGAAGCGATACACTGGGGACCGGGCAGTGCGAGTAGCAAACTATATTGCGGGGGTTGCAGTTAGGCAACACTACACTAATTTAACGCGTCGTATGACAATTACAGAGCAGGTTAAGGCCCAACGTGTGTTGGGTTAAGGCCCAACGTGTGTTGGGTTAAGGCCCAACGTGTGTTGGGTTAAGGCCCAACGTGTGTTGGGTTAAGGCCCAACGTGTGTTGGGTTAAGGCCCAACGTGTGTTGGGTTAAGGCCCAACGTGTGTTGGGTTAAGGCCCAACGTGTGTTGGGTTAAGGCCCAACGTGTGTTGGGTTAAGGCCCAACGTGTGTTGGGTTAAGGCCCAACGTGTGTTGGGTTACAGCGCAATATGGGTTACGTTAAGGGGCAATATAGGTTAGGTTAAGGTACGATATAGGTTAGGTTAAGGTACGATATAGGTTAGGTTAAGGTACGATATAGGTTAGGTTAAGGTACGATATAGGTTAGGTTAAGGTACGATATAGGTTAGGTTAAGGTACGATATAGGTTAGGTTAAGGTACGATATAGGTTAGGTTAAGGTACGATATAGGTTAGGTTAAGGTACGATATAGGTTAGGTTAAGGCGCAACGTGGGTTAGGTTACGGCGCAACATAGGTTAGGTTACGGCGCAACATAGGTTAGGTTACGGCGCAACATAGGTTAGGTTACGGCGCAACATAGGTTAGGTTAAGGCGCAACATAGGTTAG
>NC_060121.1:590560417-590565417 GCF_021461395.2 Schistocerca americana
TGATGCGGGCGCGGAGAGCGTCGATGAAGTTACGCCCAGATAGCAGGCGACTGGTGTCAGCGACCCACTGGTGTTGCCCCTTGACGGCGGCGGAAGATGACAGCGCCGCACCGTCAAAGGCAACGTGCAGGCGCGCGGCCCACATCTCTCCAACCTGCGTCGACGATTTGAGGAGGTGGCCCTCCCACATAAGATGCCGCTCCAGCGCCTCAATCTCACGCTGCACCTCGTCCCGGCCTGCACCGTCGGCGGCTGGCCCAATCCTCTTCAGCGCCAGGAGACGGGACCGGCGAAGTGTTGGCCCCATCCATCGGCATGATGGGATGCCGAGGCCTCCCTGGGCTACAGGAGCGTGGAAGTAGCCCAGGGGAGTGTCCGCCGGAAGGCGGAACCATCTCCTGACGGCGGCACGGATGGTCACATCTGCCGCTTTCAACGCACCCACTCGGGTGCGGCTGAGGGCCAGCCCATGGTACAGGCCAGGCAGAAGTACGGTGGTGAGGGCGTGGAGGCGCTGTTGCGGCTTGAGCGGAGCTCGGGAGATGACGTCCAGCTGCTCCACCAGGTGGCGTCGTGGGTTGAAAACGCAGCGACCAGCGGTGGAGAATTGCAGTCCCAGGTACCGGAAGGTTTCACCCACACGTAGGGCGGGCACGGTGGCGTTGCCCGCTTTGAAGGTAACGTCGGCGTCGACCTTCACCTTCTTGTCGCGCCCAGACGCGACTAAGGCGAGGGTGAAACACTTCCGGGCGTTGATCTGCAGCCCCAGATGGGCGAGGGCTGCGACGGCTGCGTCGATGAGGGACTGCAATCCCCTCGCAGTCGATGCAAAAAGCAGGACGTCATCTGCGAAGGCCGCAGCGTTAACTCTGCGACCAAGGATCCGAGCTCCGATGTGGGAGGGAAGTTGACTCAAAACATAGTCCACCGCAAAATTGAAAAGGAGCTGGGAGAGGGGGTCACCCTGACGCACACCCCTAGCCGGCTGCAGGGGCACGCCCACGTCGGCGCCGCCCGCTATCACCGTCGTGCTACCCTCGTAACACCTTTCGACGTACTCAATAAAGCAATCCGGCAGGCCATGAGCCCTCAGCACGGGGCGGAGGGCGGCATGGTCCACCGAATCGAACGCTTTAGAGACGTCGATCGATGCCACAAAAACAGAGCGACAGGAGCGGACTGCGTCGGTGAGAGCAGTGTCCAAGATGAAGGTGTTTTCCAACATCCCATCCCGGGGGATGAATGCCCACTGACGTTCGTCCACAGCACATGCACGCATCAGGCGTGACGCGAGAACCTTGTGAAAGGTCCGCGCCAACACCGAGCAGACCGTAATGGGGCGAAAGTCAGCGGGGGATGTTGGTGCAGCCGTTTTGGGGAGAAGTGACGTCCGGGCGCGAAGCAGACGCTCGGGGAGGGCGCGGGCCAGGAGGAAGAGGTTCAAGAGTTTCACCAGGACTTCATGCGGCAGGCGCCGCAGCTCCGCTGGAGTCAGGCCGTCCGGCCCGGCTGCCGATCCCCTGGGCGGCAAGGCAGCAGCGACCTCCTCACGTGTGACCGGCCCCCATAGGCACTCAGGAGCGACAGGCTCCGAGTGCGGGAGAAGGCGGTCACAGATGAAGCCGGCGGTGGAGATCGGCTTCTTCGTGAAGAGGTCCGCCCAGAAGTCCAGCAGACCGGGGATGTCGGGTGGCGGCTGCAGCAGGGTGCCGTCCAGCAAGCCGCGCACGCAACGTGCACGCGACCTACGGAAGGCGTCCTGTGTCCGCGCGTATTCCCAGCGGCGCCGCTTGCGCTTCTGCAGCGGCGGGGCGGCAGGCGGCCGCTTGGATGGTTGGCGCGGCCGCTGTGTCCTGGTGATCGACCTCTCCCCCCTGGACCCGACCGACGCAAGGGCATCCGGGAGCATGCCCAGGATGACATCGGGCGGCGTGCCCCGCCCCAGACCAATGACTCGATCCAGGGCAGAGAAACGCTGGGCGGAAGCAGGTAGCCCCGCCAGATGCTCCCAGATGGCGGCGTCAGTCGGCCCCTCCGGCGGCGGCCCGGTGGTGTCGGCCGCGAAGTCCTCGGCTGCGTCGACGGGCGGCGCAGCGGCCTCGCCCGCGTCAGGCAGCGAGCTCGCTGCTCCACGGCGGGACGCCGGCTCTTCACCCCGACCGATCTCAAGTGCCTCCATGAATTGGCGGACAAGCTGCTTGTGGGCAGCTTGCCGCCGTCGGCACTTGATTGCCTCAAGCGTTCGGTCGGGGAACATCCTGGTAAGTTCTTGATTTACAAAGAAGAACCGGGCGTCCCTCTCAAGGAACAGTTCGGCCTCTGCCTTGGCGAGCGACAGGACTTCTTCCTCCGTCCACCTCGCGCGATGCCTCTCCGTCACGATCTCAGCGTTGGCGGCCGCAGGGTGTTGGCGGCGGCGATGGACCCCGAGACCGTTCTTCGTGGTAAAAGTGCGGTGGCACTCACTGCAAGCAAAGGGAGCTACACAAACTATCGCATTTTCGTTACGGCCGGTTGGCCGGATAGGTGCTGGGGTAGCTGGGGTGGCACCTTCAGCGGAAGGGCCACCATCTCTTGTTTCTTGTCGGCTGCCCCCAACTGTAATGGGATAATGCGAGGGGGGGCTGGTAACCCCCCCAAGCCCCTGGTGCGGTCTTCCACTCTGCGAAAATCAGCGGGCCCACGAGAAGGGGAGAAGACCGCAGGAGAGGAGAGGCTAAGAGGGCTAGGCCCATGTATTGCGCATCACTCTCCCTGTAACTATAACCCAAGGAAGGCACCTCGCAGCAGCAGCACGACTACATCAAGACCGCACTTCGAAAAGCCAAGTCCGGATGCAGCCACACCGCCGCCACTTGGCCAGATTAAGAGAAGTCATAGTTAACTCACGCCGTTTACCCGCGCCTTGCTTGAATTTCTTCAACGTTGACATTCAAAGAGCACTGGGCAGGAATCGCTTTTGGACGGAGGCTGGATACTAAACGGGGTACCCCCCACAAGCACCAACCACGCGACCCGACCCCCGGGAACCCCAGTTAACGAGTAGACGTGAGTGTCACCGTACCACAGCAGGGTGGTCACCGACGAGAACCGCCAGATCGCTTACCCAGCCGGACCTGTGGGATGACTTTCGTGTTACGCCCGAACCCCAGGCGGCAGGGACACTAGGGACGCGGCGGAAAGAACTGCGCCGCCACCTAGTGTGGGACTAGTCACCGGGGACGACACCCGGCGGCCGCCAGAAATGAAGGCGCAGGCTATCGGCACTGATATATAAAAATGGGCCGTTCGCCATGCGCACAACAAAAACCTACCAGGCGGCCGCCACGGAAACAATAGCCACAGGACCTGCGTCCCAGGTGCAGTGAGAAAGGTTAGAACCACCAGTCTCGGTCGCACCTATGCCCCTCCGTGAAGCGGTTACTGTGCGGGTGTACCCGATGGGTTAATGTCCAGTCACCCTGAAGGGGATACCTGGACGGCGCCCGAATGAAGTCCAATGTAGTGGAAATCACAGGGCGTCAACACCCGCTAGGGCCATCGCAATGCTTTGTTTTAATTAGACAGTCGGATTCCCCCAGTCCGTGCCAGTTCTGAGTTGATCGTTGAATGGCGGCCGAAGAGAATCCGCGCACCCGCGCGCCCCCGGAGGAGCACGCTAAGGCGGACGCGGCCTCGCAGCAAGGAAGATCCGTGGGAGGCCAAGGCACGGGACCGAGCTCGGATCCTGCACGCAGGTTGAAGCACCGGGGCGCGAACGCCGCGCAGGCGCGCGCATCCTGCACCGCCGGCCAGCACGAGGCCAACCAACGGCGAGAGCAGACCACGCCCGCGCTAAACGCCCGCACTTACCGGCACCCCTACGGCACTCACCTCGCCCAGGCCCGGCACGTTAGCGCTGACCCACTTCCCGACCAAGCCCGACACGCCCCGATCCTCAGAGCCAATCCTTATCCCGAAGTTACGGATCCAATTTGCCGACTTCCCTTACCTACATTATTCTATCGACTAGAGGCTCTTCACCTTGGAGACCTGCTGCGGATATGGGTACGAACCGGCGCGACACCTCCACGTGGCCCTCTCCCGGATTTTCAAGGTCCGAGGGGAAGATCGGGACACCGCCGCAACTGCGGTGCTCTTCGCGTTCCAAACCCTATCTCCCTGCTAGAGGATTCCAGGGAACTCGAACGCTCATGCAGAAAAGAAAACTCTTCCCCGATCTCCCGACGGCGTCTCCGGGTCCTTTTGGGTTACCCCGACGAGCATCTCTAAAAGAGGGGCCCGACTTGTATCGGTTCCGCTGCCGGGTTCCGGAATAGGAACCGGATTCCCTTTCGCCCAACGGGGGCCAGCACAAAGTGCATCATGCTATGACGGCCCCCATCAACATCGGATTTCTCCTAGGGCTTAGGATCGACTGACTCGTGTGCAACGGCTGTTCACACGAAACCCTTCTCCGCGTCAGCCCTCCAGGGCCTCGCTGGAGTATTTGCTACTACCACCAAGATCTGCACCGACGGCGGCTCCAGGCAGGCTCACGCCCAGACCCTTCTGCGCCCACCGCCGCGACCCTCCTACTCGTCAGGGCTTCGCGGCCGGCCGCAAGGACCGGCCATGACTGCCAGACTGACGGCCGAGTATAGGCACGACGCTTCAGCGCCATCCATTTTCAGGGCTAGTTGCTTCGGCAGGTGAGTTGTTACACACTCCTTAGCGGATTCCGACTTCCATGGCCACCGTCCTGCTGTCTTAAGCAACCAACGCCTTTCATGGTTTCCCATGAGCGTCGATTCGGGCGCCTTAACTCGGCGTTTGGTTCATCCCACAGCGCCAGTTCTGCTTACCAAAAGTGGCCCACTTGGCACTCCGATCCGAGTCGTTTGCTCGCGGCTTCAGCATATCAAGCAAGCCGGAGATCTCACCCATTTAAAGTTTGAGAATAGGTTGAGGTCGTTTCGGCCCCAAGGCCTCTAATCATTCGCTTTACCGGATGAGACTCG
>NC_060121.1:590570417-590572917 GCF_021461395.2 Schistocerca americana
GTGGCCCCCGTACGTATGCGATGTCCATTGCGCGAACGACTGTCAACCGGCCTCTGTCGCATGTCGCAGATGTGGAACGCAGTGCACCATGCTATCACGGTGTGTGAGAAGAGACGACTACGTCTGACAACACGCGCCACTACATCAACAGACGGCTCATGCTGATCGCCATCCAGGGCATACCACACTGCAATCCAGCTCTTATAGGGAGACGACACGTAGCTGAGTGCACAACATTTGGACCGCATGGTTCGCCGTTGTTGGCGCAGTCGTTGTACGGTCACATGTACCACGATGTATCATTCAGTACATGAGGACCAATGTGCAGTACAGTGTGTGATTTGGACGTACAACATCAGCGGACAGTTGACACAGGCCGTACCACAGCGTAGGCTACGTGCTTCGCCATGCGAATGCCAATGAACAACTGCAAATGCCAATGAACAACTGCAAAGGGCATTGAGCATGTACGTCCTGCTGCCATCCACATTACAGTGTATAGCTGCAAGGTGTTTAACATGAAGCGATACACTGGGGACCGGGCAGTGCGAGTAGCAAACTATATTGCGGGGGTTGCAGTTAGGCAACACTACACTAATTTAACGCGTCGTATGACAATTACAGAGCAGGTTAAGGCCCAACGTGTGTTGGGTTAAGGCCCAACGTGTGTTGGGTTAAGGCCCAACGTGTGTTGGGTTAAGGCCCAACGTGTGTTGGGTTAAGGCCCAACGTGTGTTGGGTTAAGGCCCAACGTGTGTTGGGTTAAGGCCCAACGTGTGTTGGGTTAAGGCCCAACGTGTGTTGGGTTAAGGCCCAACGTGTGTTGGGTTAAGGCCCAACGTGTGTTGGGTTAAGGCCCAACGTGTGTTGGGTTAAGGCCCAACGTGTGTTGGGTTACAGCGCAATATGGGTTACGTTAAGGGGCAATATAGGTTAGGTTAAGGTACGATATAGGTTAGGTTAAGGTACGATATAGGTTAGGTTAAGGTACGATATAGGTTAGGTTAAGGTACGATATAGGTTAGGTTAAGGTACGATATAGGTTAGGTTAAGGTACGATATAGGTTAGGTTAAGGTACGATATAGGTTAGGTTAAGGCGCAACGTGGGTTAGGTTACGGCGCAACATAGGTTAGGTTACGGCGCAACATAGGTTAGGTTACGGCGCAACATAGGTTAGGTTACGGCGCAACATAGGTTAGGTTAAGGCGCAACATAGGTTAGGTTAAGGCGCAACATAGGTTAGGTTAAGGCGCAACATAGGTTAGGTTAAGGCGCAACATAGGTTAGGTTAAGGCGCAACATAGGTTAGGTTAAGGCGCAACATAGGTTAGGTTAAGGCGCAACATAGGTTAGGTTAAGGCGCAACATAGGTTAGGTTAAGGCGCAACATAGGTTAGGTTAAGGCGCAACATAGGTTAGGTTAAGGCGCAACATAGGTTAGGTTAAGGCGCAACATAGGTTAGGTTAAGGCGCAACATAGGTTAGGTTAAGGCGCAACATAGGTTAGGTTAAGGCGCAACATAGGTTAGGTTAAGGCGCAACATAGGTTAGGTTAAGGCGCAACATAGGTTAGGTTAAGGCGCAACATAGGTTAGGTTAAGGCGCAACATAGGTTAGGTTAAGGCGCAACATAGGTTAGGTTAAGGCGCAACATAGGTTAGGTTAAGGCGCAACATAGGTTAGGTTAAGGCGCAACATAGGTTAGGTTAAGGCGCAACATAGGTTAGGTTAAGGCGCAATATAGGTTAGGTTAAGGCGCAATATAGGTTAGGTTAAGGTACCGTATAGGTTAGGTTAAGGTACAGTATAGTTTAGGTTAAGGTACACATTGTTGTAAGGAAAGGTGTAATGGGGGGGGGGGCGGCCGGTCGGTTTGTTGATTGTGATTATAGTAAGTGGATGCCTGCGGCATCATCTGATTTGCCACGTCAGGATACACCTTTGGCTCATGACAGGCGGCGCTCCGATTCCATGCTTGTGGGAGACCTGTGTCTTTCATTCCTGCCATTGTTTGTGTGCTGTGAGAGGGGGCAGTATTGTGATGTTGGGTGCACCCCTGTGTAGGACATGTGTGGGTGTTGGTGGCTTAGCTGAGCAATGGTGGTTGACGGGAGGGTGGGATATTCCGTTTTCTGAGTGGACCTCCCAGTCTGGTTATGACAGTGTGGATTGTCTCATGTGGCGGAGAGGATGCACTGGGTGTTGTTCCATGCTGGTGCTTACATATTGTCTGTGTGCGTGTTACAGGCGGAGAGTAGTGCGTGATAAGAGTGTGTGGCTGACGTGTGGTTGTGATTGTGAGCAGAGTCTTTCAGCATGTATACGGACAGTTGTATATATTATCTGTATTCTGATGGGTCCATCTATTACTAATCAGCGCCGTGTATACGTTTAATCCGGTTCCAGTCGAAACTGTTGTATCTCTGTACATTAGTGCCACGGCGAGCGCGCTATGTAGCTACTCGTCTCGGCAGCTTCCACCGGTGTGTGGCAAATGA
>NC_060121.1:590580417-590590417 GCF_021461395.2 Schistocerca americana
CGTCGCACGCCTTCAGCTCGCCCCACCGGCAGGACGTCCCACGATACATGCCAGTTAAACACCGACGGGCGGTGAACCAACAGCGTGGGACACAAATCCAACTACGAGCTTTTTAACCGCAACAACTTTAATATACGCTATTGGAGCTGGAATTACCGCGGCTGCTGGCACCAGACTTGCCCTCCAATAGATACTCGTTAAAGGATTTAAAGTGTACTCATTCCGATTACGGGGCCTCGGATGAGTCCCGTATCGTTATTTTTCGTCACTACCTCCCCGTGCCGGGAGTGGGTAATTTGCGCGCCTGCTGCCTTCCTTGGATGTGGTAGCCGTTTCTCAGGCTCCCTCTCCGGAATCGAACCCTGATTCCCCGTTACCCGTTACAACCATGGTAGGCGCAGAACCTACCATCGACAGTTGATAAGGCAGACATTTGAAAGATGCGTCGCCGGTACGAGGACCGTGCGATCAGCCCAAAGTTATTCAGAGTCACCAAGGCAAACGGACCGGACGAGCCGACCGATTGGTTTTGATCTAATAAAAGCGTCCCTTCCATCTCTGGTCGGGACTCTGTTTTTTTTTTTTTTTTTTTTTTTTTTTTTTAAAAAAAAAAAAAAAAAAATCTTTATTTACTTTACAATAATATTTATACATCTAACCCACCACCTTACTACATTAGTGGGTCTTACTTACTACTGTTAGTTACAATTTGCAGCTAATTACAATATGTATTAAGTTGTGAGCTACAGCTTTCTAATTGCAATGAGCAGCTATACAATAAACTACTTAATTAAACTTCTAATATTTCAAAAACTAAACCTACATTTACTTCCTGCAGCGTCACAAGTGTGTCAGCAATATACAAACCTACTTATATGCCTTGCCCATCGAGCTAACCCCGATGGGCGTGCCCCTGACACTGGGCAGGCCAGGATTTTAATCGCTGCAGGTTCCTATATCTAAATTTCTAATCTAATTCCTACTATCTAATTTTAACCTACGTCATTTCCAGTGTAATGTCAATTCCGGGTAATTCCTATTCCCCACCCCCCCTGTTCCCGCTCGTGGCGGATTCCAGACTAAGAGTCGGCCTATCCACGCGCAGGCGGAATGGGAGTAGGGCGTATTAGTCGCAATTTGTGCTATTTAGTCTAGTTCCCTCATGTATTCTCTTAGCACCTTTTGTGATACCTCGTTGGCGAGTTTATTTATCATTTGGAAGGTATCTTCATGTCTAATTAGGTTATAAGTGTCATAGTCAGGTAGTTGGTCTCGTAGTGTAGAGGCAACATCATTGAAGAGAGGGCACTCGTAAATCACATGATCGGGAGTGCCCTCCGGTTCACCACATTCACACGCGGGTGTCGCCCTTTTCCCAAACCGGCATAAGTATGCCGGATAAGGTCCATGTCCAGTGAGAAAATGGATTAGCCCTCTGGTTGGTTCGAAGTATTTCATTTTCAGCCGTTCTGTAATACTTGGTAACAATTCATGTGTCCTGCGCCCTGTTTCATCAGTATCCCATAGTTCTTGCCATAGTTGTACTCCTCTTTTCCTAATCTCGCCCTTATCCCCAGCCCTGATACCTAAGATTTCCTCTATTTTTGTTATGTTTCCCTTTTTACTCCAGAACCATGCAGCTTGCTCCCTGATTTTAATATCCAGGGGGCAAAGCCCCATTATAACTGTTAATGCTCCTCCAGGTGTTGTACGATAAGCACCTACCGATCTTAGAATCATGTTTCTTTGAACCCTTCTCACTGTCATGGCGGGCACCACCCTCGTGAGCCTGTGTGCCCAGACCCCCGAGCCGTAACCCACTATCGATGTTAGTATACTATTGTGATAAAGTTTTATAAGGTGAGGTGGTAGATGAAATCTTCTGTGTCCTATGGATATGAGGTTATTCAGTGTTTGAATAGCTTTCTGGGTCACGGTTTCAATGTGTTTCCCAAAATTCCACCTCTCATCAATGATGATGCCCAAGTAACGTGCGTCACGTCTCCGAAGAACCGGCGAGCGGTTGATACGTACGGTCGGGTTACGTATTAATTGTCCCTTTAATAGCAAGTAGGTGGACTTACTTGGCGACACCGTCATTTTGGTGTTTTGACACCATAGCTGTAGTTTATTTAAGGCAGTCTCTATTTTAGGTTCAATGTCTTCGCGGCTTCGGCCGCCGACCAGCAGGAGGAGGTCATCTGCATACGCTATCACCTCTAGCACTTCCTCACTTTGTTGTAGGGTGTCCAATAAAGGCTCCATATGGATGTCCCAGAACAGGGGCCCGAGTACGGAACCCTGAGGACATCCCTTTGTTATAACTTTTCCAATTCTCTTGCTAGAGGATGATAGCCAGACCTCCCGTTCTTCACAATAGCTCCTCAGGCATCCATATAGCGGCCCTGGACACTCCTTCTCCCGCAAGCAGGAGAAGAGCGAAGGCCACCACAGGTTGTCGAAGGCGCCACTGATGTCAACCATAATGCCCACCACGTACTTATGCGGGGTAGAGCCACAGACCTCAGCAGCCAGGGCGATCGCATCAGATGTCGATCGCCCAGGCCTGAAGCCGAACTGTCTGTCGCTCACCCCACGCAGCACTCTATGTGCAGCCAGTCTGTCAGCTAGTAACTTCTCTAATATTTTCCCTAGTATGTTGATTAAGCAAATAGGTCTATAAGATTTTACATTTGTAGGATCTTTATCTAACCCTTTCCGAATAATGACTACGTTTGCTGTTTTCCACACCCTAGGAATTTTTTGCCGTATCAGACACTCATTGTATAGGTGAGTGAGTGGTGCAGTTAGCTGGGGGGCCAGGAACTGCACCACCTCAGCCACAATGCCGTCTGGCCCGGGAGCTTTTCCCCTTTTAAGTGCTTTTATATGGGCAGCTACCTCTTCCTCCGAGAAAGGGTAGACTGCCGTATTATTGATGTACTCATTTTGGTCTTCATGTCTTAATTGTTGTTGCTGGTCGGATTCTCCATCCGCACTATCGTCAGGCAACAGGGACTGGAGGAGGACCTCAGCAGTTTCCTGCCAAGACTCCGTCATCCTGTCCCCGTGCCTAACTGTTGACAATTCTAGTGGAGAGCGGATCTTCTCTCGAACTAGTTTGTACGGTGTACCCCAGGGGTCCTGTGCCAATTGGCTCTGGACGAAGTTTTCCCAGCTTTTTATCCTAACATCCTGGAGTTCTTTCTGAAAAAGACGTTTAGCCTCCCGATATTGTATCAGCCATCTTTGCCGTTCCAGCCAGACGACACTGCGCTGGTAATACCTTCTCAGCCTCCTAACAGACTGGCGCATAGTTTCTAGTTCGGGCGACCATGGCGATGGAGAGGCTGCAATGGCCTTCCTCCTGGTCGGTACGGCAGCTTTCACCGCGTTCGTTATTGCGTTGGTCAGTTCTTCTGCTCGGTCATTTACGTCTATGTCAAAGTCTGCTTCACCCTCTGGTAAGGCAGGAATGACGCACTCCCTGGCTAGTCGTTCCCAATTAGCCCTTCTGTAATTAAACTGCATCTCCCACCCCATGGCCCAGCAGGACTCTTTTCCACCTATAATGAAAGTAATTAAATTATGGTCACTTGTAGTGGCGTTTTCCTCCACTTTCCACTCCTGTATCGTGTTGATTGCATTAGGGGTTGCTAAAGTTATGTCAATATTCGTGCCTGGTCCTCCTCCCGCCGCATAGGTTGGAGGATTACCAGGTTTGTTGGCTATCACTAGCTGTGATGCCATGATGTAATCTTCTACTTTTTCTCCATTGGTGTCCCTTGTGCCGCTGTGCCATAGGGGGGATTTTGCATTGACATCAGCCGTGATTATGATTCTTCGTCCCTGCAGTGCCGTGGTTACTGCTGCCAGATGGTCAAGATGTACTTCAATATTATCTCCGTACTGAAAGTACATGTTAATTAATATGACTGTTTCATTAGGAGATAGCAGCTCCACGACATTGCAGTGACTGTTATTAAATTGTGATAGTATAGTCACTTTCAGGGCTTTGTTCGTGATGATTATTGCCGCTTTCGGATTATCTCCTTGGCTGATTACTTGCCACGTCGCGGCTGTGAATGTGATTTTTCCATCCAGGGAGTACGGCTCTTGTAGACAGAGCACATCGAGCCTCCTCTCCTCCACTTCCTTTCGGAGCTCCTGCATTACGAGTCGACTGTTGTGTGTGTTAAGTTGGCCAATTGTAATTTTTGTCATCTATGGAAAGTATGTATGTATGTGATCGTTTGGCCAAGTCTTGTTCCAGTCATACGTAAGACGTCCATTTGCCAACACTGACTGTTCGTATATGTCGTTTAGGTCAAACTTTTCTCCTCGTCTTTCGAAAACTTTCTTTAGTAAGTCTCGCAGGGCTCCGAAGTCAGTGGGGAGATTCACTGACTTTAGCTGTATCCTGTCCACAGCCTCCATTACCGAGAAGGTGACTCTTCTTCCGTATTCGTGCCCCACGCGGACCACATGTCGTAAGGCAGTGGTCAGGGTAGCCGGCTGCTCTAATCTCGCCAGTTGCATGGTGAATTCTAGGTTCGGATATATCCGAACTGGATCTATTGGCGGTAGTCTTACCACTGAGGTTTCTACCGAACTAGTTATGGTGTTCTCTTGTATAGGCTTTTGTTCTTTTTGGTTATCTATATTTGCTGAGACCTCAGGCACAGGATGCTTTTGCCGTTGCAGGTGTATAGTCGGCTTTACTCCCCTGCTGAGAGAGGAGGGAGTAGCCATAGGGATGGTTTCTGTCTGTATGCATTTATCTATTTTTGGTGGATCTGTTTGAATGCCTTTGTCGACTGTTTCTGGTACCGGATCCCTCGAAAGAGACTTTATGAACTCTTTGAATCTGCTTGCCCTAATGGCGTCCCTCCTCCTTTTGCTAGGGGACTTTCGCTTTGGCATCCTGTTTTGTTGTACGTACTCAGCCATAGTCCGTTCTTGATATTAGTCTTTGCTCTAACATGCGGTATGTAGGGCAATTTCGTCCTGAGGCTCCACAGTTTCTCTTCCCACGCCTTTTGCAGGGAATGCACACGCTTGCAGCTTTGCATTCTTTGCGTGTGTGTCCATCTTCGCCGCACCTGGAGCAAGCCGACCCCCTGGTGCAGTGCCTTAGAACATGGTCCAAGTCTCCGCAATTGTGGCAACGAGGTACCACAAGGTAGTCTCTAATATTGATGGCATGAAAGCCAATGTACAGTCTGCCCATTGTTATGATTTGTTTCCACATTGGTGCTGTGACCTCAGCGACGTGATGCACGACATCACGATCCCGAGGTCCCGTTTTGAATCTTAGCTTAAAGGAATCCTTAAATTCATTCTCATTCATGTGATCGAAATTTTGATCCTTTATACTTTGGTGTAATTCTTCATTCGTTATTGTTGCTGGTACATCGTATAGAATGACCAGTGGGTTTCTTTTTCTTGGCGGTTCACACTTTACCACCGAGTTCAGTTTAGGATGTTTTAACAATTTTTCTTTGTCCTCGTCTGTGGCCACTTCCACAATTACCGAGTTTCTACTGGGTTTTACTTTATTTATTCGTATTTTGTCTTTTACTGGGTCAACACTTTTAGTCAGCAGTTCTTGTATCTTTTTTACGCTTGTGTCTTCGCCTGGTAGGGTTCTGAGAAAGACCGCCGTATCTGACCGCTTGGTCATCTTGGCGATCGTTTCTTTTGTGGTTTGGGGCTTTGGCGGTGCTTGCGCGACCACTCCAGCCCAGGTTTTTGTTGGTTGCCTTCTCAAACGTTCATTTTCTTTTTCTAGCTCCTGTACGCGGCCTTCGAGCTTGGCGTGGGCGATGGCCCATGCAGCCAGCTCGTTCTTTATAGTGGACAAAGCCGCCTGACTTATCTTGCCGTTCTTAATATTCTGCTCCAAGAGCAGCGTAACACGTGCATGTCGTTGCGTAACGGTTTCATCCTCTGCTAGTCCCATCTCGTCTTGTGGAGAGGGATCAAGCATCGCAGATGCTCGCTTAAGCGCACTCGATTCACTCGTCTCAGGTGTAGCCATATTGTTAACGAGTGAAAAATAAGGTGGGAGCCCGTCTCTTGCCCCGGACCGGCTCCTCTGGCATGGGGGGGGACTATTGCAGCTCGCCCACCGACCTCGCCCCTAGGTCAAGGGCACTCCAGAGCTGCAGGGTTCAACGCGCCGTTGCCAGCGCACTGGTCCCCATCGAAGGCCTCGTCGTCGACGATTTCACCCGACGCTCCTCGGCAAGTGCACCCCGCACTCCGGAGAGGCGGATGCACCCCTCGCCCTTCGCCGCCTACTAGCCCGAGTTTCCACCCGAAGGCCGAGGACCCACTCCTACTCAGGTGGTGGGTCGGTCCCCCAGTCGTTCAGCGGTCTGGGCCCATCTAACCTGGCCCAGGCGATGTCACCACCACCTGGGTTTGGCAGAACACGCCCCGGTTACCCAGGGGCGCGGCGAAGCACCCTTGCCGACTCGCGCCGTGATCCCACGCCGACAAACGAGGTCGCCGGCATGCAGAGCACCTGCTGGTCTGTGCCCTGCGAACAGAAAGGGACTGGTGTTCGGTCCCTCGACACAGCTCCCCCTGTGCCACGCACCCTTCGCTTTCGCATCGGGTTGGGTCGCAGCTCTCCCTTTTGACGCAAGGCAGAATGCCGAGCTTGACGTCTGGCACCACGGGAAGGCGGAAAGAGCTACTTGGGAAGGAGAGGCTGTAAGAGACGCTTCACTTCCCCGAGTGAGGACTGCCGCGGCACGCCCGACTGGAAAGCGATACGCCCCAGTGCGAGCCTCCGTGCCTTACGGCGCGCCGGCAACGGGCGGGCCCGCGCCGAAACGCGCCGTCAAGCGACTGACCTCACGCCAGTTTGCATGTATTAGCTCTAGAATTACCACAGTTATCCAAGTAACGTGCGTACGATCTAAGGAACCATAACTGATTTAATGAGCCATTCGCGGTTTCACCTTAATGCGGCTTGTACTGAGACATGCATGGCTTAATCTTTGAGACAAGCATATGACTACTGGCAGGATCAACCAGGGAGCTGCGTCAACTAGAGCTGAGCAGCCGGCCGCCCGGGAGTGTGTCCCGGGGGCCCGCGCGAACACGCAAGCGTCCGCTCAATTATTCTGCAAACAGGAGGAGGCTGAGCTCCCCTGCACCATACACCTCGAAACCCTCTCAGGTCCCGGCGGCGCGCAGCGCCGTCCTAAGTACTTGGTCGGGTTCGAGAGAGGCGCAATCGCCCGGAGTTTGGCGAGTAGACGCTTTAGGTGCGACCACCCGTGCTCCCAACTGAGCTTGCCGCTGCCGACAGAGGCCCGGGAGCGTGCTGTCGTGGCATTGCCGGCGGGAGACAACACGCGCCACCTACGGTGACCGGCAGCTCCAACGCCAGCGCCACAGAAGGACAAAAGCCCCACTTGGGTGCCGAAGCGAACTCTCCCAGCACAGCGCACGCGCCAACACGTCCGCACAGCTGCGATACAAACCACCTGCGAGAACCGCAGAGGCGACCGAGCAGCAGACGGCGTCGCGGCGCCGAGCGCCGGGCGGCGGCGCATCCTCAGCGCACATAGTCCTCAATCGGACCAGCACACTGCAGATGTCCACCGCGCTTCGCACCGGGCCCGCGAGGACCTACTTTGGCCGCACGGCGCCGCGTGCAGGGTGCGCCGGCGCGCAGCTGCGCCGCCTGCCGCCTCCGTCGGCCGGCGCGCCTGCCACTGGCCGCCCCCACCAGCCGGCTGTAGCGCGTGCGCCCACGCACCGCGCGGCCAGCACGCCGGGAGGCCCCCCCTCACCGGCCGGGGACGGTCCCACCCAGCCACCGCCGCGTATCGCTTCACACCCAGATGCCATTCACGTTCGTGGGCATGGTGGGTATCGCTGGAACAACCGGTTGGTAGCTCAACCGATCGTCGCCATCACTGATTCACCTCTAGCGAGAACAACCGCACCACAACGGTTTACCAGTTGTTCATTTGCGTAACGTCACCAGCAAACGTAGGCGTCCATCGCCATTTGCAAATTCAACGATTGTTGCATGCCTGTGTCAGGTGTCACGACACACTATGTCTGCCCACATACACGCAACAACATGTGCACGCTTCGCGAACACGTGGAAGGTGGCCCCCGTACGTATGCGATGTCCATTGCGCGAACGACTGTCAACCGGCCTCTGTCGCATGTCGCAGATGTGGAACGCAGTGCACCATGCTATCACGGTGTGTGAGAAGAGACGACTACGTCTGACAACACGCGCCACTACATCAACAGACGGCTCATGCTGATCGCCATCCAGGGCATACCACACTGCAATCCAGCTCTTATAGGGAGACGACACGTAGCTGAGTGCACAACATTTGGACCGCATGGTTCGCCGTTGTTGGCGCAGTCGTTGTACGGTCACATGTACCACGATGTATCATTCAGTACATGAGGACCAATGTGCAGTACAGTGTGTGATTTGGACGTACAACATCAGCGGACAGTTGACACAGGCCGTACCACAGCGTAGGCTACGTGCTTCGCCATGCGAATGCCAATGAACAACTGCAAATGCCAATGAACAACTGCAAAGGGCATTGAGCATGTACGTCCTGCTGCCATCCACATTACAGTGTATAGCTGCAAGGTGTTTAACATGAAGCGATACACTGGGGACCGGGCAGTGCGAGTAGCAAACTATATTGCGGGGGTTGCAGTTAGGCAACACTACACTAATTTAACGCGTCGTATGACAATTACAGAGCAGGTTAAGGCCCAACGTGTGTTGGGTTAAGGCCCAACGTGTGTTGGGTTAAGGCCCAACGTGTGTTGGGTTAAGGCCCAACGTGTGTTGGGTTAAGGCCCAACGTGTGTTGGGTTAAGGCCCAACGTGTGTTGGGTTAAGGCCCAACGTGTGTTGGGTTAAGGCCCAACGTGTGTTGGGTTAAGGCCCAACGTGTGTTGGGTTAAGGCCCAACGTGTGTTGGGTTAAGGCCCAACGTGTGTTGGGTTAAGGCCCAACGTGTGTTGCGTTAAGGCCCAACGTGTGTTGGGTTAAGGCCCAACGTGTGTTGGGTTAAGGCCCAACGTGTGTTGGGTTACAGCGCAATATGGGTTACGTTAAGGGGCAATATAGGTTAGGTTAAGGTACGATATAGGTTAGGTTAAGGTACGATATAGGTTAGGTTAAGGTACGATATAGGTTAGGTTAAGGTACGATATAGGTTAGGTTAAGGTACGATATAGGTTAGGTTAAGGTACGATATAGGTTAGGTTAAGGTACGATATAGGTTAGGTTAAGGTACGATATAGGTTAGGTTAAGGTACGATATAGGTTAGGTTAAGGCGCAACGTGGGTTAGGTTACGGCGCAACATAGGTTAGGTTACGGCGCAACATAGGTTAGGTTACGGCGCAACATAGGTTAGGTTAAGGCGCAACATAGGTTAGGTTAAGGCGCAACATAGGTTAGGTTAAGGCGCAACATAGGTTAGGTTAAGGCGCAACATAGGTTAGGTTAAGGCGCAACATAGGTTAGGTTAAGGCGCAACATAGGTTAGGTTAAGGCGCAACATAGGTTAGGTTAAGGCGCAACATAGGTTAGGTTAAGGCGCAACATAGGTTAGGTTAAGGCGCAACATACGTTAGGTTAAGGCGCAACATAGGTTAGGTTAAGGCGCAACATAGGTTAGGTTAAGGCGCAACATAGGTTAGGTTAAGGCGCAACATAGGTTAGGTTAAGGCGCAACATAGGTTAGGTTAAGGCGCAACATAGGTTAGGTTAAGGCGCAACATAGGTTAGGTTAAGGCGCAACATAGGTTAGGTTAAGGCGCAACATAGGTTAGGTTAAGGCGCAACATAGGTTAGGTTAAGGCGCAACATAGGTTAGGTTAAGGCGCAACATAGGTTAGGTTAAGGCGCAACATAGGTTAGGTTAAGGCGCAACATAGGTTAGGTTAAGGCGCAACATAGGTTAGGTTAGGGCGCAACATAGGTTAGGTTA
>NC_060121.1:590597917-590602917 GCF_021461395.2 Schistocerca americana
AGAACATCTAAGGGCATCACAGACCTGTTATTGCTCAATCTCGTGCGGCTAGAAGCCGCCTGTCCCTCTAAGAAGAAAAGTAATCGCTGACAGCACGAAGGATGTCACGCGACTAGATAGCAGGCTAGAGTCTCGTTCGTTATCGGAATTAACCAGACAAATCGCTCCACCAACTAAGAACGGCCATGCACCACCACCCACCGAATCAAGAAAGAGCTATCAATCTGTCAATCCTTCCGGTGTCCGGGCCTGGTGAGGTTTCCCGTGTTGAGTCAAATTAAGCCGCAGGCTCCACTCCTGGTGGTGCCCTTCCGTCAATTCCTTTAAGTTTCAGCTTTGCAACCATACTTCCCCCGGAACCCAAAAGCTTTGGTTTCCCGGAGGCTGCCCGCCGAGTCATCGGAGGAACTGCGGCGGATCGCTGGCTGGCATCGTTTATGGTTAGAACTAGGGCGGTATCTGATCGCCTTCGAACCTCTAACTTTCGTTCTTGATTAATGAAAACATACTTGGCAAATGCTTTCGCTTCTGTTCGTCTTGCGACGATCCAAGAATTTCACCTCTAACGTCGCAATACGAATGCCCCCGCCTGTCCCTATTAATCATTACCTCGGGTTCCGAAAACCAACAAAATAGAACCGAGGTCCTATTCCATTATTCCATGCACACAGTATTCAGGCGGGCTTGCCTGCTTTAAGCACTCTAATTTGTTCAAAGTAAACGTGCCGGCCCACCGAGACACTCACTCAAGAGCACCCTGGTAGGATTGCAACGGGGTCCGCCTCGGGACGCACGAGCACGCACGAGGCGCGTCGCACGCCTTCAGCTCGCCCCACCGGCAGGACGTCCCACGATACATGCCAGTTAAACACCGACGGGCGGTGAACCAACAGCGTGGGACACAAATCCAACTACGAGCTTTTTAACCGCAACAACTTTAATATACGCTATTGGAGCTGGAATTACCGCGGCTGCTGGCACCAGACTTGCCCTCCAATAGATACTCGTTAAAGGATTTAAAGTGTACTCATTCCGATTACGGGGCCTCGGATGAGTCCCGTATCGTTATTTTTCGTCACTACCTCCCCGTGCCGGGAGTGGGTAATTTGCGCGCCTGCTGCCTTCCTTGGATGTGGTAGCCGTTTCTCAGGCTCCCTCTCCGGAATCGAACCCTGATTCCCCGTTACCCGTTACAACCATGGTAGGCGCAGAACCTACCATCGACAGTTGATAAGGCAGACATTTGAAAGATGCGTCGCCGGTACGAGGACCGTGCGATCAGCCCAAAGTTATTCAGAGTCACCAAGGCAAACGGACCGGACGAGCCGACCGATTGGTTTTGATCTAATAAAAGCGTCCCTTCCATCTCTGGTCGGGACTCTGTTTGCATGTATTAGCTCTAGAATTACCACAGTTATCCAAGTAACGTGGGTACGATCTAAGGAACCATAACTGATTTAATGAGCCATTCGCGGTTTCACCTTAATGCGGCTTGTACTGAGACATGCATGGCTTAATCTTTGAGACAAGCATATGACTACTGGCAGGATCAACCAGGGAGCTGCGTCAACTAGAGCTGAGCAGCCGGCCGCCCGGGAGTGTGTCCCGGGGGCCCGCGCGAACACGCAAGCGTCCGCTCAATTATTCTGCAAACAGGAGGAGGCTGAGCTCCCCTGCACCATACACCTCGAAACCCTCTCAGGTCCCGGCGGCGCGCAGCGCCGTCCTAAGTACTTGGTCGGGTTCGAGAGAGGCGCAATCGCCCGGAGTTTGGCGAGTAGACGCTTTAGGTGCGACCACCCGTGCTCCCAACTGAGCTTGCCGCTGCCGACAGAGGCCCGGGAGCGTGCTGTCGTGGCATTGCCGGCGGGAGACAACACGCGCCACCTACGGTGACCGGCAGCTCCAACGCCAGCGCCACAGAAGGACAAAAGCCCCACTTGGGTGCCGAAGCGAACTCTCCCAGCACAGCGCACGCGCCAACACGTCCGCACAGCTGCGATACAAACCACCTGCGAGAACCGCAGAGGCGACCGAGCAGCAGACGGCGTCGCGGCGCCGAGCGCCGGGCGGCGGCGCATCCTCAGCGCACACAGTCCTCAATCGGACCAGCACACTGCAGATGTCCACCGCGCTTCGCACCGGGCCCGCGAGGACCTACTTTGGCCGCACGGCGCCGCGTGCAGGGTGCGCCGGCGCGCAGCTGCGCCGCCTGCCGCCTCCGTCGGCCGGCGCGCCTGCCACTGGCCGCCCCCACCAGCCGGCTGTAGCGCGTGCGCCCACGCACCGCGCGGCCAGCACGCCGGGAGGCCCCCCCTCACCGGCCGGGGACGGTCCCACCCAGCCACCGCCGCGTATCGCTTCACACCCAGATGCCATTCACGTTCGTGGGCATGGTGGGTATCGCTGGAACAACCGGTTGGTAGCTCAACCGATCGTCGCCATCACTGATTCACCTCTAGCGAGAACAACCGCACCACAACGGTTTACCAGTTGTTCATTTGCGTAACGTCACCAGCAAACGTAGGCGTCCATCGCCATTTGCAAATTCAACGATTGTTGCATGCCTGTGTCAGGTGTCACGACACACTATGTCTGCCCACATACACGCAACAACATGTGCACGCTTCGCGAACACGTGGAAGGTGGCCCCCGTACGTATGCGATGTCCATTGCGCGAACGACTGTCAACCGGCCTCTGTCGCATGTCGCAGATGTGGAACGCAGTGCACCATGCTATCACGGTGTGTGAGAAGAGACGACTACGTCTGACAACACGCGCCACTACATCAACAGACGGCTCATGCTGATCGCCATCCAGGGCATACCACACTGCAATCCAGCTCTTATAGGGAGACGACACGTAGCTGAGTGCACAACATTTGGACCGCATGGTTCGCCGTTGTTGGCGCAGTCGTTGTACGGTCACATGTACCACGATGTATCATTCAGTACATGAGGACCAATGTGCAGTACAGTGTGTGATTTGGACGTACAACATCAGCGGACAGTTGACACAGGCCGTACCACAGCGTAGGCTACGTGCTTCGCCATGCGAATGCCAATGAACAACTGCAAATGCCAATGAACAACTGCAAAGGGCATTGAGCATGTACGTCCTGCTGCCATCCACATTACAGTGTATAGCTGCAAGGTGTTTAACATGAAGCGATACACTGGGGACCGGGCAGTGCGAGTAGCAAACTATATTGCGGGGGTTGCAGTTAGGCAACACTACACTAATTTAACACGTCGTATGACAATTACAGAGCAGGTTAAGGCCCAACGTGTGTTGGGTTAAGGCCCAACGTGTGTTGGGTTAAGGCCCAACGTGTGTTGGGTTAAGGCCCAACGTGTGTTGGGTTAAGGCCCAACGTGTGTTGGGTTAAGGCCCAACTTGTGTTGGGTTAAGGCCCAACGTGTGTTGGGTTAAGGCCCAACGTGTGTTGGGTTAAGGCCCAACGTGTGTTGGGTTAAGGCCCAACGTGTGTTGGGTTAAGGCCCAACGTGTAATGGGTTAAGGCCCAACGTGTGTTGGGTTAAGGCCCAACGTGTGTTGGGTTAAGGCCCAACGTGTGTTGGGTTAAGGCCCAACGTGTGTTGGGTTAAGGCCCAACGTGTGTTGGGTTAAGGCCCAACGTGTGTTGGGTTAAGGCCCAACGTGTGTTGGGTTAAGGCCCAACGTGTGTTGGGTTAAGGCCCAACGTGTGTTGGGTTAAGGCCCAACGTGTGTTGGGTTAAGGCCCAACGTGTGTTGGGTTAAGGCCCAACGTGTGTTGGGTTAAGGCCCAACGTGTGTTGGGTTAAGGCCCAACGTGTGTTGGGTTACAGCGCAATATGGGTTACGTTAAGGGGCAATATAGGTTAGGTTAAGGTACGATATAGGTTAGGTTAAGGTACGATATAGGTTAGGTTAAGGTACGATATAGGTTAGGTTAAGGTACGATATAGGTTAGGTTAAGGTACGATATAGGTTAGGTTAAGGTACGATATAGGTTAGGTTAAGGTACGATATAGGTTAGGTTAAGGTACGATATAGGTTAGGTTAAGGCGCAACGTGGGTTAGGTTACGGCGCAACATAGGTTAGGTTACGGCGCAACATAGGTTAGGTTACGGCGCAACATAGGTTAGGTTACGGCGCAACATAGGTTAGGTTAAGGCGCAACATAGGTTAGGTTAAGGCGCAACATAGGTTAGGTTAAGGCGCAACATAGGTTAGGTTAAGGCGCAACATAGGTTAGGTTAAGGCGCAACATAGGTTAGGTTAAGGCGCAACATAGGTTAGGTTAAGGCGCAACATAGGTTAGGTTAAGGCGCAACATAGGTTAGGTTAAGGCGCAACATAGGTTAGGTTAAGGCGCAACATAGGTTAGGTTAAGGCGCAACATAGGTTAGGTTAAGGCGCAACATAGGTTAGGTTAAGGCGCAACATAGGTTAGGTTAAGGCGCAACATAGGTTAGGTTAAGGCGCAACATAGGTTAGGTTAAGGCGCAACATAGGTTAGGTTAAGGCGCAACATAGGTTAGGTTAAGGCGCAACATAGGTTAGGTTAAGGCGCAACATAGGTTAGGTTAAGGCGCAACATAGGTTAGGTTAAGGCGCAACATAGGTTAGGTTAAGGCGCAACATAGGTTAGGTTAAGGCGCAATATAGGTTAGGTTAAGGCGCAATATAGGTTAGGTTAAGGCGCAATATAGGTTAGGTTAAGGCGCAATATAGGTTAGGTTAAGGTACCGTATAGGTTAGGTTAAGGTACAGTATAGTTTAGGTTAAGGTACACATTGTTGTAAGGAAAGGTGTAATGGGGGGGGGGGCGGCCGGTCGGTTTGTTGATTGTGATTATAGTAAGTGGATGCCTGCGGCATCATCTGATTTGCCACGTCAGGATACACCTTTGGCTCATGACAGGCGGCGCTCCGATTCCATGCTTGTGGGAGACCTGTGTCTTTCATTCCTGCCATTGTTTGTGTGCTGTGAGAGGGGGCAGTATTGTGATGT
>NC_060121.1:590607917-590610417 GCF_021461395.2 Schistocerca americana
GTTGGCCTAAAACGTAGTCCACCGCAAAGTTGAACAGGAGGGGGGAGAGGGGATCGCCCTGGCGAACGCCCCGTGCTGGCTGCACAGACACGCCCACGCCGGCGCCGTCCGCTATCACTGTCGTGCTGCCCTCGTAGCACCGCTCGACATACTCGACAAAGCAATCCGGCAGGCCATGCGCCTTCAGCACGGGGCGAAGGGCAGCATGATCTACCGAATCGAATGCCTTAGATACGTCGATCGATGCCACAAAGACAGAGCGGCAGGAGCGAACTGCGTCGGTGAGAGCAGTGTCCAAGATGAAGGTATTTTCCAACATCCCATCCCGAGGGATGAATGCCCGCTGACGTTCGTCCACAGCACATGCGCGCATCAGGCGTGACGCGAGAACCTTGTGAAAGGTCCGCGCCAACACCGAGCAGACCGTAATGGGGCGAAAGTCAGCGGGGGATGTTGGTGCAGCCGTTTTCGGGAGAAGGGACGTCCGCGCGCGAAGCAGGCGTTCCGGAAGGGCGCGGGCCAGAAGGAAGAGATTCATCACTTTCACCAGGACTTCGTGCGGCAGGCGCCGCAACTCCGCTGGGGTAAGGCCGTCCGGCCCGGCTGCTGATCCCCTGGGCGGCAACGCGGCGGCGACCTCCTCATGTGTGACCGGCCCCCATATGCACTCGAGAGCGACAGGCTCTGAGTGCGGGAGGAGGCGGTCACGAATGAAGCCCGCGGTGGAGATGGGCTTCTTGGTGAAGAGGTCCGCCCAGAAGTCCAGCAGACCAGGGATGGCAGGTGGCGGCTGGAGCAGGGTGCCATCCAAGAGGCCGCGCACGCAACGTGCACGCGACCGTCGGAAGGCATCCTGCGTTCTCGCGTACTCCCAGCGGCGCCGCTTGCGCTTCTGCGTCGGCGGCGCGGCAGGCGGCCGCTTCGATGGTTGGCGCGGCCGCTGTGTCCTGGTGATCGATCTCTCCCCTCTGGACCCGACCGACGCAAGGGCATCCGGGAGCATGCCCAGGATGACATCGGGCGGCGTGCCCCGCCCCAGACCTATGACACGATCCAGGGCAGAGAAACGCTGGGCGGAAGCGGGTAGCCCCGCCAGATGCTCCCAGATGGCGGCGTCAGTCGGCCCCTCCGGCGGCGGCCCGGTGGTGTCGGCCGCGAAGTCCTCGGCTGCGTCGACGGGCGGCGCAGCGGCCTCGCCCGCGTCAGGCAGCGGGCTCGCTGCTCCCCGGCGGGACGCCGGCTCTTCCCCCCGACCGATCTCAAACGCCTCCATGAATTGGCGGACAAGCTGCTTGTGGGCAGCTTGCCGCCGTCGGCACTTGATTGCCTCGAGCGTTCGGTCGGGGAACATCCTGATGAGTTCTTGATTGACGAAGAAGAACCGGGCGTCCCTCTCAAGGAACAGTTCGGCCTCCGCCTTGGCGAGCGACAGGACTTCTTCCTCCGTCCACCTCGCGCGATGCCTCTCCGTGACGATCTCCGCGTTGGCTGCCGCAAGATGTTGGCGGCGGCGATGGACCCCGAGACCGTTCTTGGTTGTAAAGCTGCGGTGGCACTCACTACAGGTGTACATAGCTGCAAAAGTTACAAGATTTTCGGCACGGCCGGTTGGCCGGCTAGGTGCTGGGGGAGTTGGGGTGGCACCTTCAGCGGAAGGGCCACCACTTATTCTCTGCTTACTGCCCCCAACTAAAAAAGGGATAGTGCGAGGGGGGGCTGGTAACCCCCCCAAGCCCCTGGTGCGGTCTTCCACTCAGCGAAATCAGCGCGCCCACGAGAAGGGGAGAAGACCGCAGGAGAGGAGAGGCTAAGAGGGCTAGGCCCATGTATTGCGCATCACTCTCCCTGTAACTATAACCCAAGGAAGGCACCTCGCAGCAGCAGCACGACTACATCAAGACCGCACTTCGAGAAGCCAAGTCCGGATGCAGCCACACCGCCGCCACTTGGCCACCTTAAGAGAGTCATAGTTACTCCCGCCGTTTACCCGCGCTTGCTTGAATTTCTTCACGTTGACATTCAGAGCACTGGGCAGAAATCACATTGCGTCAACACCCGCTAGGGCCATCGCAATGCTTTGTTTTAATTAGACAGTCGGATTCCCCCAGTCCGTGCCAGTTCTGAGTTGATCGTTGAATGGCGGCCGAAGAGAATCCGCGCACCCGCGCGCCCCCGGAGGAGCACGCTAAGGCGGACGCGGCCTCGCAGCAAGGAAGATCCGTGGGAGGCCAAGGCACGGGACCGAGCTCGGATCCTGCACGCAGGTTGAAGCACCGGGGCGCGAACGCCGCGCAGGCGCGCGCATCCTGCACCGCCGGCCAGCACGAGGCCAACCAACGGCGAGAGCAGACCACGCCCGCGCTAAACGCCCGCACTTACCGGCACCCCTACGGCACTCACCTCGCCCAGGCCCGGCACGTTAGCGCTGACCCACTTCCCGACCAAGCCCGACACGCCCCGATCCTCAGAGCCAATCCTTATCCCGAAGTTACGGATCCAA
>NC_060121.1:590615417-590617917 GCF_021461395.2 Schistocerca americana
CGAACACGCAAGCGTCCGCTCAATTATTCTGCAAACAGGAGGAGGCTGAGCTCCCCTGCACCATACACCTCGAAACCCTCTCAGGTCCCGGCGGCGCGCAGCGCCGTCCTAAGTACTTGGTCGGGTTCGAGAGAGGCGCAATCGCCCGGAGTTTGGCGAGTAGACGCTTTAGGTGCGACCACCCGTGCTCCCAACTGAGCTTGCCGCTGCCGACAGAGGCCCGGGAGCGTGCTGTCGTGGCATTGCCGGCGGGAGACAACACGCGCCACCTACGGTGACCGGCAGCTCCAACGCCAGCGCCACAGAAGGACAAAAGCCCCACTTGGGTGCCGAAGCGAACTCTCCCAGCACAGCGCACGCGCCAACACGTCCGCACAGCTGCGATACAAACCACCTGCGAGAACCGCAGAGGCGACCGAGCAGCAGACGGCGTCGCGGCGCCGAGCGCCGGGCGGCGGCGCATCCTCAGCGCACACAGTCCTCAATCGGACCAGCACACTGCAGATGTCCACCGCGCTTCGCACCGGGCCCGCGAGGACCTACTTTGGCCGCACGGCGCCGCGTGCAGGGTGCGCCGGCGCGCAGCTGCGCCGCCTGCCGCCTCCGTCGGCCGGCGCGCCTGCCACTGGCCGCCCCCACCAGCCGGCTGTAGCGCGTGCGCCCACGCACCGCGCGGCCAGCACGCCGGGAGGCCCCCCCTCACCGGCCGGGGACGGTCCCACCCAGCCACCGCCGCGTATCGCTTCACACCCAGATGCCATTCACGTTCGTGGGCATGGTGGGTATCGCTGGAACAACCGGTTGGTAGCTCAACCGATCGTCGCCATCACTGATTCACCTCTAGCGAGAACAACCGCACCACAACGGTTTACCAGTTGTTCATTTGCGTAACGTCACCAGCAAACGTAGGCGTCCATCGCCATTTGCAAATTCAACGATTGTTGCATGCCTGTGTCAGGTGTCACGACACACTATGTCTGCCCACATACACGCAACAACATGTGCACGCTTCGCGAACACGTGGAAGGTGGCCCCCGTACGTATGCGATGTCCATTGCGCGAACGACTGTCAACCGGCCTCTGTCGCATGTCGCAGATGTGGAACGCAGTGCACCATGCTATCACGGTGTGTGAGAAGAGACGACTACGTCTGACAACACGCGCCACTACATCAACAGACGGCTCATGCTGATCGCCATCCAGGGCATACCACACTGCAATCCAGCTCTTATAGGGAGACGACACGTAGCTGAGTGCACAACATTTGGACCGCATGGTTCGCCGTTGTTGGCGCAGTCGTTGTACGGTCACATGTACCACGATGTATCATTCAGTACATGAGGACCAATGTGCAGTACAGTGTGTGATTTGGACGTACAACATCAGCGGACAGTTGACACAGGCCGTACCACAGCGTAGGCTACGTGCTTCGCCATGCGAATGCCAATGAACAACTGCAAATGCCAATGAACAACTGCAAAGGGCATTGAGCATGTACGTCCTGCTGCCATCCACATTACAGTGTATAGCTGCAAGGTGTTTAACATGAAGCGATACACTGGGGACCGGGCAGTGCGAGTAGCAAACTATATTGCGGGGGTTGCAGTTAGGCAACACTACACTAATTTAACGCGTCGTATGACAATTACAGAGCAGGTTAAGGCCCAACGTGTGTTGGGTTAAGGCCCAACGTGTGTTGGGTTAAGGCCCAACGTGTGTTGGGTTAAGGCCCAACGTGTGTTGGGTTAAGGCCCAACGTGTGTTGGGTTAAGGCCCAACGTGTGTTGGGTTAAGGCCCAACGTGTGTTGGGTTAAGGCCCAACGTGTGTTGGGTTAAGGCCCAACGTGTGTTGGGTTAAGGCCCAACGTGTGTTGGGTTAAGGCCCAACGTGTGTTGGGTTAAGGCCCAACGTGTGTTGGGTTAAGGCCCAACGTGTGTTGGGTTACAGCGCAATATGGGTTACGTTAAGGGGCAATATAGGTTAGGTTAAGGTACGATATAGGTTAGGTTAAGGTACGATATAGGTTAGGTTAAGGTACGATATAGGTTAGGTTAAGGTACGATATAGGTTAGGTTAAGGTACGATATAGGTTAGGTTAAGGTACGATATAGGTTAGGTTAAGGTACGATATAGGTTAGGTTAAGGTACGATATAAGTTAGGTTAAGGCGCAACGTGGGTTAGGTTACGGCGCAACATAGGTTAGGTTACGGCGCAACATAGGTTAGGTTACGGCGCAACATAGGTTAGGTTACGGCGCAACATAGGTTAGGTTAAGGCGCAACATAGGTTAGGTTAAGGCGCAACATAGGTTAGGTTAAGGCGCAACATAGGTTAGGTTAAGGCGCAACATAGGTTAGGTTAAGGCGCAACATAGGTTAGGTTAAGGCGCAACATAGGTTAGGTTAAGGCGCAACATAGGTTAGGTTAAGGCGCAACATAGGTTAGGTTAAGGCGCAACATAGGTTAGGTTAAGGCGCAACATAGGTTAGGTTAAGGC
>NC_060121.1:590622917-590625417 GCF_021461395.2 Schistocerca americana
GCTGCACCTCATCCATGCCTGCACCGTCGCAGGCTGGCCCTATCTTCTTCAGCGCCAGGAGACGGGACCGACGGAGGGTCGGACCCATCCATCGGCAAGATGGAATGCCGAGGCCCCCCTGGGCAACAGGAGCGTGGAAGTATCCCAGGGGGGTGTCCGCCGGAAGGCGGAACCATCTCCTGACGGCGGCCCGGATGGTAACGTCGGCCGACTTCAATGCACCCACCCGGGTGCGGCTGAGGGCCAGCCCGTGGTACAGGCCAGGGAGAAGTACGTTGGTGAGAGCGTGGAGGCGCTGTTGCGGCTTCAGCGGAGCTCGGGAGATGACGTCGAGCTCCTCCACCAGGTGGCTACGTGGATTGAAGACACAGCGACCCGCCGTGGAGAATTGCAGCCCCAGGTACCGGAAGGTTTCACCCACACGCAGGGCAGGCATGGTGGTATTGCCTGCTGTGAAGGTGACATTGCTGTCCACCTTCACCTTCTTCTCGCGCCCTGACGCGACTAAGGCGAGGGTGAAACACTGCCGGGCGTTGATCTGCAGCCCCAGGTGGGCGAGGGCTGCGGTAGCTGCGTCGATGAGGGACTGCAAGCCCCTCGGGGTCGCTGCAAACAGCAAGACGTCATCTGCAAAGGCCGCAGCGTTGACTCTGCGACCGAGGATCCGAGCTCCGATGTGGGAGGGCAGTTGGCCTAAAACGTAGTCCACCGCAAAGTTGAACAGGAGGGGGGAGAGGGGATCGCCCTGGCGAACGCCCCGTGCTGGCTGCACAGACACGCCCACGCCGGCGCCGTCCGCTATCACTGTCGTGCTGCCCTCGTAGCACCGCTCGACATACTCGACAAAGCAATCCGGCAGGCCATGCGCCTTCAGCACGGGGCGAAGGGCAGCATGATCTACCGAATCGAATGCCTTAGATACGTCGATTGATGCCACAAAGACAGAGCGGCAGGAGCGAACTGCGTCGGTGAGAGCAGTGTCCAAGATGAAGGTATTTTCCAACATCCCATCCCGAGGGATGAATGCCCGCTGACGTTCGTCCACAGCACATGCGCGCATCAGGCGTGACGCGAGAACCTTGTGAAAGGTCCGCGCCAACACCGAGCAGACCGTAATGGGGCGAAAGTCAGCGGGGGATGTTGGTGCAGCCGTTTTCGGGAGAAGGGACGTCCGCGCGCGAAGCAGGCGTTCCGGAAGGGCGCGGGCCAGAAGGAAGAGATTCATCACTTTCACCAGGACTTCGTGCGGCAGGCGCCGCAACTCTGCTGGGGTAAGGCCGTCCGGCCCGGCTGCTGATCCCCTGGGCGGCAACGCGGCGGCGACCTCCTCATGTGTGACCGGCCCCCATATGCACTCGAGAGCGACAGGCTCTGAGTGCGGGAGGAGGCGGTCACGAATGAAGCCCGCGGTGGAGACGGGCTTCTTGGTGAAGAGGTCCGCCCAGAAGTCCAGCAGACCAGGGATGGCAGGTGGCGGCTGGAGCAGGGTGCCATCCAAGAGGCCGCGCACGCAACGTGCACGCGACCGTCGGAAGGCATCCTGCGTTCTCGCGTACTCCCAGCGGCGCCGCTTGCGCTTCTGCGTCGGCGGCGCGGCAGGCGGCCGCTTCGAAGGTTGGCGCGGCCGCTGTGTCCTGGTGATCGATCTCTCCCCTCTGGACCCGACCGACGCAAGGGCATCCGGGAGCATGCCCAGGATGACATCGGGCGGCGTGCCCCGCCCCAGACCTATGACACGATCCAGGGCAGAGAAACGCTGGGCGGAAGCGGGTAGCCCCGCCAGATGCTCCCAGATGGCGGCGTCAGTCGGCCCCTCCGGCGGCGGCCCGGTGGTGTCGGCCGCGAAGTCCTCGGCTACGTCGACGGGCGGCGCAGCGGCCTCGCCCGCGTCAGGCAGCGGGCTCGCTGCTCCCCGGCGGGACGCCGGCTCTTCCCCCCGACCGATCTCAAGCGCCTCCATGAATTGGCGGACAAGCTGCTTGTGGGCAGCTTGCCGCCGTCGGCACTTGATTGCCTCGAGCGTTCGGTCGGGGAACATCCTGATGAGTTCTTGATTGACGAAGAAGAACCGGGCGTCCCTCTCAAGGAACAGTTCGGCCTCCGCCTTGGCGAGCGACAGGACTTCTTCCTCCGTCCACCTCGCGCGATGCCTCTCCGTGACGATCTCCGCGTTGGCGGCCGCAAGATGTTGGCGGCGGCGATGGACCCCGAGACCGTTCTTGGTTGTAAAGCTGCGGTGGCACTCACTACAGGTATACATAGCTGCAAAAGTTACAAGATTTTCGGCACGGCCGGTTGGCCGGCTAGGTGCTGGGGGAGTTGGGGTGGCACCTTCAGCGGAAGGGCCACCACTTATTCTCTGCTTACTGCCCCCAACTAAAAAAGGGATAGTGCGAGGGGGGGCTGGTAACCCCCCCAAGCCCCTTAAGAGAGTCATAGTTACTCCCGCCGTTTACCCGCGCTTGCTTGAATTTCTTCACGTTGACATTCAGAGCACTGG
>NC_060121.1:590630417-590632917 GCF_021461395.2 Schistocerca americana
GGCTCCCTCTCCGGAATCGAACCCTGATTCCCCGTTACCCGTTACAACCATGGTAGGCGCAGAACCTACCATCGACAGTTGATAAGGCAGACATTTGAAAGATGCGTCGCCGGTACGAGGACCGTGCGATCAGCCCAAAGTTATTCAGAGTCACCAAGGCAAACGGACCGGACGAGCCGACCGATTGGTTTTGATCTAATAAAAGCGTCCCTTCCATCTCTGGTCGGGACTCTGTTTGCATGTATTAGCTCTAGAATTACCACAGTTATCCAAGTAACGTGGGTACGATCTAAGGAACCATAACTGATTTAATGAGCCATTCGCGGTTTCACCTTAATGCGGCTTGTACTGAGACATGCATGGCTTAATCTTTGAGACAAGCATATGACTACTGGCAGGATCAACCAGGGAGCTGCGTCAACTAGAGCTGAGCAGCCGGCCGCCCGGGAGTGTGTCCCGGGGGCCCGCGCGAACACGCAAGCGTCCGCTCAATTATTCTGCAAACAGGAGGAGACTGAGCTCCCCTGCACCATACACCTCGAAACCCTCTCAGGTCCCGGCGGCGCGCAGCGCCGTCCTAAGTACTTGGTCGGGTTCGAGAGAGGCGCAATCGCCCGGAGTTTGGCGAGTAGACGCTTTAGGTGCGACCACCCGTGCTCCCAACTGAGCTTGCCGCTGCCGACAGAGGCCCGGGAGCGTGCTGTCGTGGCATTGCCGGCGGGAGACAACACGCGCCACCTACGGTGACCGGCAGCTCCAACGCCAGCGCCACAGAAGGACAAAAGCCCCACTTGGGTGCCGAAGCGAACTCTCCCAGCACAGCGCACGCGCCAACACGTCCGCACAGCTGCGATACAAACCACCTGCGAGAACCGCAGAGGCGACCGAGCAGCAGACGGCGTCGCGGCGCCGAGCGCCGGGCGGCGGCGCATCCTCAGCGCACACAGTCCTCAATCGGACCAGCACACTGCAGATGTCCACCGCGCTTCGCACCGGGCCCGCGAGGACCTACTTTGGCCGCACGGCGCCGCGTGCAGGGTGCGCCGGCGCGCAGCTGCGCCGCCTGCCGCCTCCGTCGGCCGGCGCGCCTGCCACTGGCCGCCCCCACCAGCCGGCTGTAGCGCGTGCGCCCACGCACCGCGCGGCCAGCACGCCGGGAGGCCCCCCCTCACCGGCCGGGGACGGTCCCACCCAGCCACCGCCGCGTATCGCTTCACACCCAGATGCCATTCACGTTCGTGGGCATGGTGGGTATCGCTGGAACAACCGGTTGGTAGCTCAACCGATCGTCGCCATCACTGATTCACCTCTAGCGAGAACAACCGCACCACAACGGTTTACCAGTTGTTCATTTGCGTAACGTCACCAGCAAACGTAGGCGTCCATCGCCATTTGCAAATTCAACGATTGTTGCATGCCTGTGTCAGGTGTCACGACACACTATGTCTGCCCACATACACGCAACAACATGTGCACGCTTCGCGAACACGTGGAAGGTGGCCCCCGTACGTATGCGATGTCCATTGCGCGAACGACTGTCAACCGGCCTCTGTCGCATGTCGCAGATGTGGAACGCAGTGCACCATGCTATCACGGTGTGTGAGAAGAGACGACTACGTCTGACAACACGCGCCACTACATCAACAGACGGCTCATGCTGATCGCCATCCAGGGCATACCACACTGCAATCCAGCTCTTATAGGGAGACGACACGTAGCTGAGTGCACAACATTTGGACCGCATGGTTCGCCGTTGTTGGCGCAGTCGTTGTACGGTCACATGTACCACGATGTATCATTCAGTACATGAGGACCAATGTGCAGTACAGTGTGTGATTTGGACGTACAACATCAGCGGACAGTTGACACAGGCCGTACCACAGCGTAGGCTACGTGCTTCGCCATGCGAATGCCAATGAACAACTGCAAATGCCAATGAACAACTGCAAAGGGCATTGAGCATGTACGTCCTGCTGCCATCCACATTACAGTGTATAGCTGCAAGGTGTTTAACATGAAGCGATACACTGGGGACCGGGCAGTGCGAGTAGCAAACTATATTGCGGGGGTTGCAGTTAGGCAACACTACACTAATTTAACGCGTCGTATGACAATTACAGAGCAGGTTAAGGCCCAACGTGTGTTGGGTTAAGGCCCAACGTGTGTTGGGTTAAGGCCCAACGTGTGTTGGGTTAAGGCCCAACGTGTGTTGGGTTAAGGCCCAACGTGTGTTGGGTTAAGGCCCAACGTGTGTTGGGTTAAGGCCCAACGTGTGTTGGGTTAAGGCCCAACGTGTGTTGGGTTAAGGCCCAACGTGTGTTGGGTTAAGGCCCAACGTGTGTTGGGTTACAGCGCAATATGGGTTACGTTAAGGGGCAATATAGGTTAGGTTAAGGTACGATATAGGTTAGGTTAAGGTACGATATAGGTTAGGTTAAGGTACGATATAGGTTAGGTTAAGGTACGATATAGGTTAGGTTAAGGTACGATATAGGTTAGG
>NC_060121.1:590642917-590645417 GCF_021461395.2 Schistocerca americana
CTAAGGAACCATAACTGATTTAATGAGCCATTCGCGGTTTCACCTTAATGCGGCTTGTACTGAGACATGCATGGCTTAATCTTTGAGACAAGCATATGACTACTGGCAGGATCAACCAGGGAGCTGCGTCAACTAGAGCTGAGCAGCCGGCCGCCCGGGAGTGTGTCCCGGGGGCCCGCGCGAACACGCAAGCGTCCGCTCAATTATTCTGCAAACAGGAGGAGGCTGACCTCCCCTGCACCATACACCTCGAAACCCTCTCAGGTCCCGGCGGCGCGCAGCGCCGTCCTAAGTACTTGGTCGGGTTCGAGAGAGGCGCAATCGCCCGGAGTTTGGCGAGTAGACGCTTTAGGTGCGACCACCCGTGCTCCCAACTGAGCTTGCCGCTGCCGACAGAGGCCCGGGAGCGTGCTGTCGTGGCATTGCCGGCGGGAGACAACACGCGCCACCTACGGTGACCGGCAGCTCCAACGCCAGCGCCACAGAAGGACAAAAGCCCCACTTGGGTGCCGAAGCGAACTCTCCCAGCACAGCGCACGCGCCAACACGTCCGCACAGCTGCGATACAAACCACCTGCGAGAACCGCAGAGGCGACCGAGCAGCAGACGGCGTCGCGGCGCCGAGCGCCGGGCGGCGGCGCATCCTCAGCGCACACAGTCCTCAATCGGACCAGCACACTGCAGATGTCCACCGCGCTTCGCACCGGGCCCGCGAGGACCTACTTTGGCCGCACGGCGCCGCGTGCAGGGTGCGCCGGCGCGCAGCTGCGCCGCCTGCCGCCTCCGTCGGCCGGCGCGCCTGCCAGTGGCCGCCCCCACCAGCCGGCTGTAGCGCGTGCGCCCACGCACCGCGCGGCCAGCACGCCGGGAGGCCCCCCCCTCACCGGCCGGGGCCGGTCCCACCCAGCCACCGCCGCGTATCGCTTCACACCCACATGCCATTCACGTTCGTGGGCATGGTGGGTATCGCTGAAACAACCGGTTGGTAGCTCAACCGATCGTCGCCATCACTGATTCACCTCTAGCGAGAACAACCGCACCACAACGGTTTACCAGTTGTTCATTTGCGTAACGTCACCAGCAAACGTAGGCGTCCATCGCCATTTGCAAATTCAACGATTGTTGCATGCCTGTGTCAGGTGTCACGACACACTATGTCTGCCCACATACACGCAACAACATGTGCACGATTCGCAAACACGTGGAACGTGGCCCCCGTACGTATGCGATGTCCATTGCGCGAACGACTGTCAACCGGCCTCTGTCGCATGTCGCAGATGTGGAACGCAGTGCACCATGCTATCACGGTGTGTGAGAAGAGACGACAACGTCTGACAACACGCGCCACTACATCAACAGACGGCTCATGCTGATCGCCATCCAGGGCATACCACACTGCAATCCAGCTCTTATAGGGAGACGACACGTAGCTGCGCGCACAACATTTGGACCGCATGGTTCGCCGTTGTTGGCGCAGTCGTTGTACGGTCACATGTACCACGATGTATCATTCAGTACATGAGGACCAATGTGCAGTACAGTGTGTGATTTGGACGTACAATATCAGCGGACAGTTGACACAGGCCATACCACAGCGTAGGCTAAGTGCTTCGCCATGCGAATGCCAATGAACAACTGCGAATGCCAATGAACAACTGCAAAGGGCATTGAGCATGTACGTCCTGCTGCCATCCACATTACAGTGTATAGCTGCAAGGTGTTTAACATGAAGCGATACACTGGGGACCGGGCAGTGCGAGTAGCAAACTATATTGCGGGGGTTGCAGTTAGGCAACACTACACTAATTTAACGCGTCGTATGACAATTACAGAGCAGGTTAAGGCCCAACGTGTGTTGGGTTAAGGCCCAACGTGTGTTGGGTTAAGGCCCAACGTGTGTTGGGTTAAGGCGCAACATAGGTTAGGTTAAGGCGCAACATAGGTTAGGTTAAGGCGCAACATAGGTTAGGTTAAGGCGCAACATAGGTTAGGTTAAGGCGCAACATAGGTTAGGTTAAGGCGCAACATAGGTTAGGTTAAGGCGCAACATAGGTTAGGTTAAGGCGCAACATAGGTTAGGTTAAGGCGCAACATAGGTTAGGTTAAGGCGCAACATAGGTTAGGTTAAGGCGCAACATAGGTTAGGTTAAGGCGCAACATAGGTTAGGTTAAGGCGCAACATAGGTTAGGTTAAGGCGCAACATAGGTTAGGTTAAGGCGCAACATAGGTTAGGTTAAGGCGCAACATAGGTTAGGTTAAGGCGCAACATAGGTTAGGTTAAGGCGCAACATAGGTTAGGTTAAGGCGCAATATAGGTTAGGTTAAGGCGCAATATAGGTTAGGTTAAGGCGCAATATAGGTTAGGTTAAGGCACAATATAGGTTAGGTTAAGGTACAATATAGGTTAGGTTAAGGTACCGTATAGGTTAGGTTAAGGTACAGTATAGTTTAGCTTAAGGTACACATTGTTGTAAGGAAAGGTGTAATGGGGGGGGGGGG
>NC_060121.1:590652917-590657917 GCF_021461395.2 Schistocerca americana
AAGAACGGCCATGCACCACCACCCACCGAATCAAGAAAGAGCTATCAATCTGTCAATCCTTCCGGTGTCCGGGCCTGGTGAGGTTTCCCGTGTTGAGTCAAATTAAGCCGCAGGCTCCACTCCTGGTGGTGCCCTTCCGTCAATTCCTTTAAGTTTCAGCTTTGCAACCATACTTCCCCCGGAACCCAAAAGCTTTGGTTTCCCGGAGGCTGCCCGCCGAGTCATCGGAGGAACTGCGGCGGATCGCTGGCTGGCATCGTTTATGGTTAGAACTAGGGCGGTATCTGATCGCCTTCGAACCTCTAACTTTCGTTCTTGATTAATGAAAACATACTTGGCAAATGCTTTCGCTTCTGTTCGTCTTGCGACGATCCAAGAATTTCACCTCTAACGTCGCAATACGAATGCCCCCGCCTGTCCCTATTAATCATTACCTCGGGTTCCGAAAACCAACAAAATAGAACCGAGGTCCTATTCCATTATTCCATGCACACAGTATTCAGGCGGGCTTGCCTGCTTTAAGCACTCTAATTTGTTCAAAGTAAACGTGCCGGCCCACCGAGACACTCACTCAAGAGCACCCTGGTAGGATTGCAACGGGGTCCGCCTCGGGACGCACGAGCACGCACGAGGCGCGTCGCACGCCTTCAGCTCGCCCCACCGGCAGGACGTCCCACGATACATGCCAGTTAAACACCGACGGGCGGTGAACCAACAGCGTGGGACACAAATCCAACTACGAGCTTTTTAACCGCAACAACTTTAATATACGCTATTGGAGCTGGAATTACCGCGGCTGCTGGCACCAGACTTGCCCTCCAATAGATACTCGTTAAAGGATTTAAAGTGTACTCATTCCGATTACGGGGCCTCGGATGAGTCCCGTATCGTTATTTTTCGTCACTACCTCCCCGTGCCGGGAGTGGGTAATTTGCGCGCCTGCTGCCTTCCTTGGATGTGGTAGCCGTTTCTCAGGCTCCCTCTCCGGAATCGAACCCTGATTCCCCGTTACCCGTTACAACCATGGTAGGCGCAGAACCTACCATCGACAGTTGATAAGGCAGACATTTGAAAGATGCGTCGCCGGTACGAGGACCGTGCGATCAGCCCAAAGTTATTCAGAGTCACCAAGGCAAACGGACCGGACGAGCCGACCGATTGGTTTTGATCTAATAAAAGCGTCCCTTCCATCTCTGGTCGGGACTCTGTTTGCATGTATTAGCTCTAGAATTACCACAGTTATCCAAGTAACGTGGGTACGATCTAAGGAACCATAACTGATTTAATGAGCCATTCGCGGTTTCACCTTAATGCGGCTTGTACTGAGACATGCATGGCTTAATCTTTGAGACAAGCATATGACTACTGGCAGGATCAACCAGGGAGCTGCGTCAACTAGAGCTGAGCAGCCGGCCGCCCGGGAGTGTGTCCCGGGGGCCCGCGCGAACACGCAAGCGTCCGCTCAATTATTCTGCAAACAGGAGGAGGCTGACCTCCCCTGCACCATACACCTCGAAACCCTCTCAGGTCCCGGCGGCGCGCAGCGCCGTCCTAAGTACTTGGTCGGGTTCGAGAGAGGCGCAATCGCCCGGAGTTTGGCGAGTAGACGCTTTAGGTGCGACCACCCGTGCTCCCAACTGAGCTTGCCGCTGCCGACAGAGGCCCGGGAGCGTGCTGTCGTGGCATTGCCGGCGGGAGACAACACGCGCCACCTACGGTGACCGGCAGCTCCAACGCCAGCGCCACAGAAGGACAAAAGCCCCACTTGAGTGCCGAAGCGAACTCTCCCAGCACAGCGCACGCGCCAACACGTCCGCACAGCTGCGATACAAACCACCTGCGAGAACCGCAGAGGCGACCGAGCAGCAGACGGCGTCGCGGCGCCGAGCGCCGGGCGGCGGCGCATCCTCAGCGCACACAGTCCTCAATCGGACCAGCACACTGCAGATGTCCACCGCGCTTCGCACCGGGCCCGCGAGGACCTACTTTGGCCGCACGGCGCCGCGTGCAGGGTGCGCCGGCGCGCAGCTGCGCCGCCTGCCGCCTCCGTCGGCCGGCGCGCCTGCCAGTGGCCGCCCCCACCAGCCGGCTGTAGCGCGTGCGCCCACGCACCGCGCGGCCAGCACGCCGGGAGGCCCCCCCCTCACCGGCCGGGGCCGGTCCCACCCAGCCACCGCCGCGTATCGCTTCACACCCACATGCCATTCACGTTCGTGGGCATGGTGGGTATCGCTGAAACAACCGGTTGGTAGCTCAACCGATCGTCGCCATCACTGATTCACCTCTAGCGAGAACAACCGCACCACAACGGTTTACCAGTTGTTCATTTGCGTAACGTCACCAGCAAACGTAGGCGTCCATCGCCATTTGCAAATTCAACGATTGTTGCATGCCTGTGTCAGGTGTCACGACACACTATGTCTGCCCACATACACGCAACAACATGTGCACGATTCGCAAACACGTGGAACGTGGCCCCCGTACGTATGCGATGTCCATTGCGCGAACGACTGTCAACCGGCCTCTGTCGCATGTCGCAGATGTGGAACGCAGTGCACCATGCTATCACGGTGTGTGAGAAGAGACGACAACGTCTGACAACACGCGCCACTACATCAACAGACGGCTCATGCTGATCGCCATCCAGGGCATACCACACTGCAATCCAGCTCTTATAGGGAGACGACACGTAGCTGCGTGCACAACATTTGGACCGCATGGTTCGCCGTTGTTGGCGCAGTCGTTGTACGGTCACATGTACCACGATGTATCATTCAGTACATGAGGACCAATGTGCAGTACAGTGTGTGATTTGGACGTACAATATCAGCGGACAGTTGACACAGGCCATACCACAGCGTAGGCTAAGTGCTTCGCCATGCGAATGCCAATGAACAACTGCGAATGCCAATGAACAACTGCAAAGGGCATTGAGCATGTACGTCCTGCTGCCATCCACATTACAGTGTATAGCTGCAAGGTGTTTAACATGAAGCGATACACTGGGGACCGGGCAGTGCGAGTAGCAAACTATATTGCGGGGGTTGCAGTTAGGCAACACTACACTAATTTAACGCGTCGTATGACAATTACAGAGCAGGTTAAGGCCCAACGTGTGTTGGGTTAAGGCCCAACGTGTGTTGGGTTAAGGCCCAACGTGTGTTGGGTTAAGGCGCAACATAGGTTAGGTTAAGGCGCAACATAGGTTAGGTTAAGGCGCAACATAGGTTAGGTTAAGGCGCAACATAGGTTAGGTTAAGGCGCAACATAGGTTAGGTTAAGGCGCAACATAGGTTAGGTTAAGGCGCAACATAGGTTAGGTTAAGGCGCAACATAGGTTAGGTTAAGGCGCAACATAGGTTAGGTTAAGGCGCAACATAGGTTAGGTTAAGGCGCAACATAGGTTAGGTTAAGGCGCAACATAGGTTAGGTTAAGGCGCAACATAGGTTAGGTTAAGGCGCAACATAGGTTAGGTTAAGGCGCAATATAGGTTAGGTTAAGGCGCAATATAGGTTAGGTTAAGGCGCAATATAGGTTAGGTTAAGGCACAATATAGGTTAGGTTAAGGTACAATATAGGTTAGGTTAAGGTACCGTATAGGTTAGGTTAAGGTACAGTATAGTTTAGCTTAAGGTACACATTGTTGTAAGGAAAGGTGTAATGGGGGGGGGGCGGCCGGTCGGTTTGTTGATTGTGATAATAGTAAGTGGATGCCTGCGGCATCATCTGATTTGCCACGTCAGGATACACCTTTGGCTCATGACAGGCGGCGCTCCGATTCCATGCTTGTGGGAGACCTGTGTCTTTCATTCCTGCCATTGTTTGTGTGCTGTGAGAGGAGGCAGTATTGTGATGTTGGGTGCACCCCTGTGTAGGACATGTGTGGGTGTTGGTGGCTTAGCTGAGCAATGGTGGTTGTCGGGAGGGTGGGATATTCCGTTTTCTGAGTGGACCTCCCAGTCTGGTTATGACAGTGTGGATTGTCTCATGTGGCGGAGAGGATGCACTGGGTGTTGTTCCATGCTGGTGCTTACATATTGTCTGTGTGCGTGTTACAGGCGGAGAGTAGTGCGTGATAAGAGTGTGTGGCTGACGTGTGGTTGTGATTGTGAGCAGAGTCTTTCAGCATGTATACGGACAGTTGTATATATTATCTGTATTCTGATGGGTCTATCTATTACTAATCAGCGCCGTGTATACGTTTAATCCGGTTCCAGTCGAAACTGTTGTATCTCTGTACATTAGTGCCACGGCGAGCGCGCTATGTAGCTACTCGTCTCGGCAGCTTCCACCGGTGTATGGCAAATGATTATAAGCAATGCGTCGAGTCGTCAATACCGATAGTGTGACGTCGCATGTCTGGGGTGGGGGACGCTGCGCCCTTCCGGTGGGTCATGGCCTAGAAAGACGCTCCCCACGCAGGGGGGCTTGGACTGTCATAAACTCTTCCGAGTAATATACTTGCCGTACGTTTTTGCGACTGCGAGTGCAACGCCCACCGGTATCGACATGGATGGAGCGCCTCCTAGCTGACCGCTCAGCATCGGCATTCGTACAGAGAGCAACGCGATCGCGTCTCTAGCTCGTAACTGGTACAGCTCGCAGCTCATGTATAGGGACAGCGGGAATGTCGCATATTGGACATAACTCTTCATGACACGCAAGTTATAGGGGTGGATTGCACATTGCGACTGCGGGAAAAGTCCGCCGTTCGTCCGCTGGAGTTGCGAGTTCGGCGGTTGGGGTGGGGCGCCGGTGGAGTGATTGCCGGTCGACGATTTCGTGCGGCAGAGGCGCTGGCGTTGGGGTGCTGTGGTCGACAGAGGACGCAGGCTTTGTGGGTGGGGTCGAAAGATGGGCACTGTGGGCCCATCGCTGTCTTAGTCGGCTTGGCGTCTCATAGATGGCGGTATCGTCGTTGCAGGACGTCATGCTGCGGGAGACCTACAGATGGCGGTATGTTTTGTGGTGCGCTCGACATGGCGGACGTAGTGCATGT
>NC_060121.1:590667917-590670417 GCF_021461395.2 Schistocerca americana
GTGCCGGGAGTGGGTAATTTGCGCGCCTGCTGCCTTCCTTGGATGTGGTAGCCGTTTCTCAGGCTCCCTCTCCGGAATCGAACCCTGATTCCCCGTTACCCGTTACAACCATGGTAGGCGCAGAACCTACCATCGACAGTTGATAAGGCAGACATTTGAAAGATGCGTCGCCGGTACGAGGACCGTGCGATCAGCCCAAAGTTATTCAGAGTCACCAAGGCAAACGGACCGGACGAGCCGACCGATTGGTTTTGATCTAATAAAAGCGTCCCTTCCATCTCTGGTCGGGACTCTGTTTGCATGTATTAGCTCTAGAATTACCACAGTTATCCAAGTAACGTGGGTACGATCTAAGGAACCATAACTGATTTAATGAGCCATTCGCGGTTTCACCTTAATGCGGCTTGTACTGAGACATGCATGGCTTAATCTTTGAGACAAGCATATGACTACTGGCAGGATCAACCAGGGAGCTGCGTCAACTAGAGCTGAGCAGCCGGCCGCCCGGGAGTGTGTCCCGGGGGCCCGCGCGAACACGCAAGCGTCCGCTCAATTATTCTGCAAACAGGAGGAGGCTGACCTCCCCTGCACCATACACCTCGAAACCCTCTCAGGTCCCGGCGGCGCGCAGCGCCGTCCTAAGTACTTGGTCGGGTTCGAGAGAGGCGCAATCGCCCGGAGTTTGGCGAGTAGACGCTTTAGGTGCGACCACCCGTGCTCCCAACTGAGCTTGCCGCTGCCGACAGAGGCCCGGGAGCGTGCTGTCGTGGCATTGCCGGCGGGAGACAACACGCGCCACCTACGGTGACCGGCAGCTCCAACGCCAGCGCCACAGAAGGACAAAAGCCCCACTTGGGTGCCGAAGCGAACTCTCCCAGCACAGCGCACGCGCCAACACGTCCGCACAGCTGCGATACAAACCACCTGCGAGAACCGCAGAGGCGACCGAGCAGCAGACGGCGTCGCGGCGCCGAGCGCCGGGCGGCGGCGCATCCTCAGCGCACACAGTCCTCAATCGGACCAGCACACTGCAGATGTCCACCGCGCTTCGCACCGGGCCCGCGAGGACCTACTTTGGCCGCACGGCGCCGCGTGCAGGGTGCGCCGGCGCGCAGCTGCGCCGCCTGCCGCCTCCGTCGGCCGGCGCGCCTGCCAGTGGCCGCCCCCACCAGCCGGCTGTAGCGCGTGCGCCCACGCACCGCGCGGCCAGCACGCCGGGAGGCCCCCCCCTCACCGGCCGGGGCCGGTCCCACCCAGCCACCGCCGCGTATCGCTTCACACCCACATGCCATTCACGTTCGTGGGCATGGTGGGTATCGCTGAAACAACCGGTTGGTAGCTCAACCGATCGTCGCCATCACTGATTCACCTCTAGCGAGAACAACCGCACCACAACGGTTTACCAGTTGTTCATTTGCGTAACGTCACCAGCAAACGTAGGCGTCCATCGCCATTTGCAAATTCAACGATTGTTGCATGCCTGTGTCAGGTGTCACGACACACTATGTCTGCCCACATACACGCAACAACATGTGCACGATTCGCAAACACGTGGAACGTGGCCACCGTACGTATGCGATGTCCATTGCGCGAACGACTGTCAACCGGCCTCTGTCGCATGTCGCAGATGTGGAACGCAGTGCACCATGCTATCACGGTGTGTGAGAAGAGACGACAACGTCTGACAACACGCGCCACTACATCAACAGACGGCTCATGCTGATCGCCATCCAGGGCATACCACACTGCAATCCAGCTCTTATAGGGAGACGACACGTAGCTGCGTGCACAACATTTGGACCGCATGGTTCGCCGTTGTTGGCGCAGTCGTTGTACGGTCACATGTACCACGATGTATCATTCAGTACATGAGGACCAATGTGCAGTACAGTGTGTGATTTGGACGTACAATATCAGCGGACAGTTGACACAGGCCATACCACAGCGTAGGCTAAGTGCTTCGCCATGCGAATGCCAATGAACAACTGCGAATGCCAATGAACAACTGCAAAGGGCATTGAGCATGTACGTCCTGCTGCCATCCACATTACAGTGTATAGCTGCAAGGTGTTTAACATGAAGCGATACACTGGGGACCGGGCAGTGCGAGTAGCAAACTATATTGCGGGGGTTGCAGTTAGGCAACACTACACTAATTTAACGCGTCGTATGACAATTACAGAGCAGGTTAAGGCCCAACGTGTGTTGGGTTAAGGCCCAACGTGTGTTGGGTTAAGGCCCAACGTGTGTTGGGTTAAGGCGCAACATAGGTTAGGTTAAGGCGCAACATAGGTTAGGTTAAGGCGCAACATAGGTTAGGTTAAGGCGCAACATAGGTTAGGTTAAGGCGCAACATAGGTTAGGTTAAGGCGCAACATAGGTTAGGTTAAGGCGCAACATAGGTTAGGTTAAGGCGCAACATAGGTTAGGTTAAGGCGCAACATAGGTTAGGTTAAGGCGCAACATAGGTTAGGTTAAGGCGCAACATAGGTTAGGTTAA
>NC_060121.1:590675417-590677917 GCF_021461395.2 Schistocerca americana
TCCGCTGGGAGACGCAGCCAAGTTCGAACAGCTGCCCGCACACAGACATCCAGGGATGTGAGGGCCCCCAGACGAGTTCTCCCCAAGGCCAGACCATGGTAAATACCCGGGAGGATTACGGACCGAAGGGAATACAGTCTCTGCTGAGGCTTTAGTGGAGCACGCTTAATGATGTCAAGCTGCTTCTCGACCTCCCGCCGAGGATGGAACAAACTTCGTCCGCCGGTGGTGAATTGCAGTCCCAAATACTTAAATGTATCTTCCATCGCCAGTGCTGGAATGTTTTGGACACCAGCACGAAAGATGACTGTCTCGTCGACCTTGGTCTTCTTCTCCCGGCCTGATGACACCAGGGCGAGAGAGAAGCACTTTCGTGGGTTGACCTCAAGCCCGAGGTCACCCAAGGCCGACGTGGCGATGGTAAGAAGTTCCTGCAATCCATCACGAGTCTCGGCGAACAGCAGGAGGTCGTCGGCGAATGCAGCAGCATTTACTCGCCGTCCAAGAATGCGTGCCCCAACATGCTCAGGGAGACGGGATAAGAGGATGTCTACTGCCATGTTAAAAAGGATGGGGGACAGAGGGTCACCCTGCCGAACACCCCTCGAAGGCCGCACCAGATCGGACGACTTCCCACCAGCGCAGATAACCGTCGATCCCGCCCCATAGCACCCCTGGATGTAGTCAACGAACTCGACCGGCAGGCCATGGGCCCTCAGCACAGGGCCAAGGGCCCCACGGGCAAGCGAGTCGAAGGCCTTTGACACATCCAGGGACGCCAAGTACAGCGAACCGGCGGCCCTCCGCGCCTGAGTCATCGCCAGATCCAGGATAAAGGTGTTATGAAGCATCCCATCCTGAGGGATGAAAGCCCGCTGACGACCATCCAAAGTGCAGAAGCGCATAAGGCGGCCAACCAGAACCTTGTGGAAGGCTCTGGTTAGCACCGAGCACACTGTAATCGGACGGAAGTCAGCAGGGGATGCTGCGGCGGTCCTCTTGGGGAGCAGGGTGGTCCTGGCCTGAAGGAGACGGGATGGAAGGGAACGGGAAAGGAGAAGGATATTCAGGATTTTAAGTAAAACCTCCCGGGGAAGGCGACGTAATTGGGCCGGTGTAAGACCATCTGGGCCTGCAGCGGAGCTTCGAGGTGGTAGGGCAGTAGCCGCTTCTTCCGCAGTGATGGGAGCCCATAGTTTGTGGAAGGGTACCATCTTTGAGAACGGCAACAGCCTGTCGGACAGGCCCTCACCCCGGGGAGGCCGAGACCTGACACGAGGTGGGGCAAAGAGGTCTGTCCAATACTCAATCAGCCCCGGGATGGACGGGGGCTGATGCAGAAGAGTGCCCTCAAGGAGCCCGTTGATACAACGTGCCGGATTTTTCTTGAAGGCACGCTGGACCACTGCATATTCCCACCTTCGTCGAGCACGCTTCCGCTCTGGAGGCTGTTGAATCCGTATGTTTGCAGCTTGATGGACAGCTGGTTCCATGCTCCCTAACTCATCCAAAGCAGGTAGCAACATTGCTCGGATAGTGTCCCGGGTAGTGGTAGGACCAAGAGCCAGAAGAGCGTCAAGAGAGCGAAATCGACGGCCTGATGGAGGAAGTTCAGAAACAAAGGACCAGATGGCAAGGTCAACGCTATCCCCCTGAGGTGGAACGTGTGGTACAGGGGATCCGTCACCAGGCTCAGCCGCAGCGTCATGAGAACCATGAGCACTACTGGGGAGCTCGGCGACAAACCTTGCCACCATGTCCCGATAGGACTTCGTCCTACGCTGGCACTTGATGGACTCCAGCGTTCGAGCAGGAAAGGCCTTGGCGAGTTCCTGGTTAAAGAACTTGCAACCGTGGATGGTCAGGGTTGCTTCGGCATGGGCCAAACGCAAGAGTTCTTCTTCAGACCACCTGGCCTTCTTCCTCCCCGTCTGTATCTCCGCGTTGACTGCAGATGGATGAGCATGGCGCCGATGAACACCGAGCCCGGTCTTGGTGGAAAAAGACCGCGAGCAATCGGGGCAGACTATGGGGAGCGGCGCTCGACCCGCATCGGTTGGCTGGCTGGGTGGCTCATCAGCTGGCACAGGCGCTCCAGTGGGAGGCCTGGTACCACGTTTACTTCTTGTTGTTGGGCCAGCTGGAGCAAAGGCACGAGGGGAGGCAACCCCCGTACCCTAAACACACCCTGCTCTGTCGGTCGAGGAACTTTGGGAGACTTATGCCAAGGCATAACCTTCCTCAGAACCTCTCACGACCCCCGCCACGTGAAGGCCAGAGCTAGGATTTCCCACCGAGAGGCTAAGCGAACCATCGCCCACTCAACACCACTAGGATGCTAAGGAGTGGACCGAGAGGATCCGTATATGACGCATCATGTGAGCATTTGGAGAGTCATAGTTACTCCCGCCGTTTACCCGCGCTTGCTTGAATTTCTTCACGTTGACATTCAGAGCACTGGGCAGAAATCACATTGCGTCAACACCCGCTAGGGCCATCG
>NC_060121.1:590682917-590690417 GCF_021461395.2 Schistocerca americana
CGTTACAACCATGGTAGGCGCAGAACCTACCATCGACAGTTGATAAGGCAGACATTTGAAAGATGCGTCGCCGGTACGAGGACCATGCGATCAGCCCAAAGTTATTCAGAGTCACCAAGGCAAACGGACCGGACGAGCCGACCGATTGGTTTTGATCTAATAAAAGCGTCCCTTCCATCTCTGGTCGGGACTCTGTTTGCATGTATTAGCTCTAGAATTACCACAGTTATCCAAGTAACATGGGTACGATCTAAGGAACCATAACTGATTTAATGAGCCATTCGCGGTTTCACCTTCATGCGGCTTGTACTGAGACATGCATGGCTTAATCTTTGAGACAAGCATATGACTACTGGCAGGATCAACCAGGGAGCTGCGTCAACTAGAGCTGAGCAGCCGGCCGCCCGGGAGTGTGTCCCGGGGGCCCGCGCGAACACGCAAGCGTCCGCTCAATTATTCTGCAAACAGGAGGAGGCTGACCTCCCCTGCACCATACACCTCGAAACCCTCTCAGGTCCCGGCGGCGCGCAGCGCCGTCCTAAGTACTTGGTCGGGTTCGAGAGAGGCGCAATCGCCCGGAGTTTGGCGAGTAGACGCTTTAGGTGCGACCACCCGTGCTCCCAACTGAGCTTGCCGCTGCCGACAGAGGCCCGGGAGCGTGCTGTCGTGGCATTGCCGGCGGGAGACAACACGCGCCACCTACGGTGACCGGCAGCTCCAACGCCAGCGCCACAGAAGGACAAAAGCCCCACTTGGGTGCCGAAGCGAACTCTCCCAGCACAGCGCACGCGCCAACACGTCCGCACAGCTGCGATACAAACCACCTGCGAGAACCGCAGAGGCGACCGAGCAGCAGACGGCGTCGCGGCGCCGAGCGCCGGGCGGCGGCGCATCCTCAGCGCACACAGTCCTCAATCGGACCAGCACACTGCAGATGTCCACCGCGCTTCGCACCGGGCCCGCGAGGACCTACTTTGGCCGCACGGCGCCGCGTGCAGGGTGCGCCGGCGCGCAGCTGCGCCGCCTGCCGCCTCCGTCGGCCGGCGCGCCTGCCACTGGCCGCCCCCACCAGCCGGCTGTAGCGCGTGCGCCCACGCACCGCGCGGCCAGCACGCCGGGAGGCCCCCCCTCACCGGCCGGGGACGGTCCCACCCAGCCACCGCCGCGTATCGCTTCACACCCAGATGCCATTCACGTTCGTGGGCATGGTGGGTATCGCTGGAACAACCGGTTGGTAGCTCAACCGATCGTCGCCATCACTGATTCACCTCTAGCGAGAACAACCGCACCACAACGGTTTACCAGTTGTTCATTTGCGTAACGTCACCAGCAAACGTAGGCGTCCATCGCCATTTGCAAATTCAACGATTGTTGCATGCCTGTGTCAGGTGTCACGACACACTATGTCTGCCCACATACACGCAACAACATGTGCACGCTTCGCGAACACGTGGAAGGTGGCCCCCGTACGTATGCGATGTCCATTGCGCGAACGACTGTCAACCGGCCTCTGTCGCATGTCGCAGATGTGGAACGCAGTGCACCATGCTATCACGGTGTGTGAGAAGAGACGACTACGTCTGACAACACGCGCCACTACATCAACAGACGGCTCATGCTGATCGCCATCCAGGGCATACCACACTGCAATCCAGCTCTTATAGGGAGACGACACGTAGCTGAGTGCACAACATTTGGACCGCATGGTTCGCCGTTGTTGGCGCAGTCGTTGTACGGTCACATGTACCACGATGTATCATTCAGTACATGAGGACCAATGTGCAGTACAGTGTGTGATTTGGACGTACAATATCAGCGGACAGTTGACACAGGCCATACCACAGCGTAGGCTAAGTGCTTCGCCATGCGAATGCCAATGAACAACTGCGAATGCCAATGAACAACTGCAAAGGGCATTGAGCATGTACGTCCTGCTGCCATCCACATTACAGTGTATAGCTGCAAGGTGTTTAACATGAAGCGATACACTGGGGACCGGGCAGTGCGAGTAGCAAACTATATTGCGGGGGTTGCAGTTAGGCAACACTACACTAATTTAACGCGTCGTATGACAATTACAGAGCAGGTTAAGGCCCAACGTGTGTTGGGTTAAGGCCCAACGTGTGTTGGGTTAAGGCCCAACGTGTGTTGGGTTAAGGCGCAACATAGGTTAGGTTAAGGCGCAACATAGGTTAGGTTAAGGCGCAACATAGGTTAGGTTAAGGCGCAACATAGGTTAGGTTAAGGCGCAACATAGGTTAGGTTAAGGCGCAACATAGGTTAGGTTAAGGCGCAACATAGGTTAGGTTAAGGCGCAACATAGGTTAGGTTAAGGCGCAACATAGGTTAGGTTAAGGCGCAACATAGGTTAGGTTAAGGCGCAACATAGGTTAGGTTAAGGCGCAACATAGGTTAGGTTAAGGCGCAACATAGGTTAGGTTAAGGCGCAACATAGGTTAGGTTAAGGCGCAACATAGGTTAGGTTAAGGCGCAACATAGGTTAGGTTAAGGCGCAATATAGGTTAGGTTAAGGCGCAATATAGGTTAGGTTAAGGCACAATATAGGTTAGGTTAAGGTACAATATAGGTTAGGTTAAGGTACCGTATAGGTTAGGTTAAGGTACAGTATAGTTTAGCTTAAGGTACACATTGTTGTAAGGAAAGGTGTAATGGGGGGGGGCGGCCGGTCGGTTTGTTGATTGTGATAATAGTAAGTGGATGCCTGCGGCATCATCTGATTTGCCACGTCAGGATACACCTTTGGCTCATGACAGGCGGCGCTCCGATTCCATGCTTGTGGGAGACCTGTGTCTTTCATTCCTGCCATTGTTTGTGTGCTGTGAGAGGAGGCAGTATTGTGATGTTGGGTGCACCCCTGTGTAGGACATGTGTGGGTGTTGGTGGCTTAGCTGAGCAATGGTGGTTGTCGGGAGGGTGGGATATTCCGTTTTCTGAGTGGACCTCCCAGTCTGGTTATGACAGTGTGGATTGTCTCATGTGGCGGAGAGGATGCACTGGGTGTTGTTCCATGCTGGTGCTTACATATTGTCTGTGTGCGTGTTACAGGCAGAGAGTAGTGCGTGATAAGAGTGTGTGGCTGACGTGTGGTTGTGATTGTGAGCAGAGTCTTTCAGCATGTATACGGACAGTTGTATATATTATCTGTATTCTGATGGGTCTATCTATTACTAATCAGCGCCGTGTATACGTTTAATCCGGTTCCAGTCGAAACTGTTGTATCTCTGTACATTAGTGCCACGGCGAGCGCGCTATGTAGCTACTCGTCTCGGCAGCTTCCACCGGTGTATGGCAAATGATTATAAGCAATGCGTCGAGTCGTCAATACCGATAGTGTGACGTCGCATGTCTGGGGTGGGGGACGCTGCGCCCTTCCGGTGGGTCATGGCCTAGAAAGACGCTCCCCACGCAGGGGGGCTTGGACTGTCATAAACTCTTCCGAGTAATATACTTGCCGTACGTTTTTGCGACTGCGAGTGCAACGCCCACCGGTACCGACATGGATGGAGCGCCTCCTAGCTGACCGCTCAGCATCGGCATTCGTACAGAGAGCAACGCGATCGCGTCTCTAGCTCGTAACTGGTACAGCTCGCAGCTCATGTATAGGGACAGCGGGAATGTCGCATATTGGACATAACTCTTTTTTTTTTTTTTTTTTCTTTATTGTAATTTGGACACCCCATACAAGGTGGGCTGGCAGCGGAACAGTGTACTCCGCTCTTCAGCCATAAGCAGTACAAGAAAAAAGAAAGGGAGACAGACAAGTAACAGAATGGCGGTTAAAAAACAGGAGATACAATAGTTAAAAAACATGAAGCCGTTCACACTTGACGAAACAAACAAGAAAAACCGTCGGCACTGGGCACAAGCACTGACGAGGTAGATGACACACGTGAACGAAGGAGCGTGGACGGCGAAAAACACTGAGGCACAGACACGACGGCACAGACACTAATCCGAGGGCGATGATCTCCGGCGCGCGAAAGTTCACGATGCGTGTGCGAGTCCGGGGACCTGCCAAGAGAGGAGGAGGAGGAGGAGGAGGAGGAGGAGGAGGAGGAGGAGGAGGAGGAGGGGGAGAGGGAAAGCGAGAGGGGAGAGCAGGGACGCCACGGGCAGGGGAAAGAGGGGGGAGGGAGGAAGGGGGAGGGGAAGCCCGGAAGAAGAGGGGTGGAGGGAGGGGACGGGGGAAAAGGAGAGAGAAGGGAAGGGAAGAGAAAGGAGGGAGGGTGCCGCAGGGAAAGGACACCAGGAGGGAGGGGGGGCAGGGTCAAAGTTGATAGGAGGGGTAGATGGAGGGGACGAGGACATCATCAGGGAGAGGGAGCTGGCGGAAACCACCTTGGGAGAGGGTAAGGAGGGTGGAGAGATGGAGACCGGGTGGGACATGGGAGTACAGGCGCGGCAGCGGGCGGGGGTGGGAGAGGATCGGGGAGACGAGCGGGTGAGGAGGATCGAGTTTACGGGAGGTGTATAGGATTCGTATCCTTTCGAGGAAGAGGAGGAGGTGGGGGAAGGGGATAAGGTCATACAGGATCCGCGTGGGGGAAGGGAGACGGATGCGATAGGCAAGGCGGAGAGCATGGCGTTCAAGGATTTGGAGGGATTTATAAAAGGAAGGGGGGGCGGAGATCCAGGCGGGATGGGCGTAACAGAGGATAGGGCGGATGAGGGACTTATAGGTGTGGAGGATGGTGGAGGGGTCCAGACCCCACGTTCGGCCGGAAAGGAGCTTGAGGAGACGGAGTCGGGAACGTGCCTTGGCTTGGATTGTCTGGAGATGGGGAGTCCAGGAGAGGCGACGGTCGAGGGTGACGCCAAGGTACTTAAGGGTGGGGGTGAGAGCGATGGGACGGCCATAAACGGTGAGATAGAAATCAAGGAGGCGGAAGGAGGGAGTGGTTTTGCCTACAATGATCGCCTGGGTTTTGGAAGGATTGACCTTGAGCAACCACTGGTTGCACCAAGCGGTGAACCGGTCTAGATGGGATTGGAGAAGGTGTTGGGAGCGTCGCAGGGTGGGGGCAAGGGCAAGGAAGGCGGTGTCATCGGCAAACTGGAGAAGGTGGACGGGGGGTGACGGCGGCGGCATGTCCGCCGTGTACAACAAGTACAGAAGGGGGGAGAGGACGGAGCCTTGGGGCACACCGGCGGAGGGGAAAAAGGTGTAGGAATCGGTGTTATGGATGGTGACATAGGAAGGACGGCGGGAGAGAAAGGAACCGATCAGACGAACGTAGTTAATGGGAAGGGCGAAGGTTTGGAGCTTGAAGAGGAGACCGGAATGCCATACGCGGTCATATGCGCGTTCGAGGTCAAGAGAGAGGAAGATTGCGGAGCGACGGGAATTGAGCTGTTCGGAAAGGAGATGAGTGAGGTGAAGGAGAAGATCGTCGGAAGAGAAGGACGGCCGAAAGCCACACTGGGTAACGGGGAGGAGGCGGTGCTGGCGGAGATGCTGGTGGATGCGGCGGGTGAGGATAGATTCCAGGACCTTGCTGAAGACCGAGGTAAGGCTGATGGGACGGTAGGAGGAGACGGCGGACGGCGGTTTGCCAGGTTTGAGGAACATGAGGATACGGGAGGTTTTCCACAGGTCGGGGTAGTAACCGGTGGACAGGACTACATTGTAGAGCCTGGCCAGGGTGGAGAGAAAAGAGACAGGAGCTTCACGAAGGTGACGGTAGGTAACACGATCGTGACCAGGAGCGGTGTTGCGTTTGGTGCGGAGTGTATCGATGAGATCCTGTGTGGTGATGGGGGCATTAAGGTCCGTGTGTGGAATGTTGTCCAAGTACTGGAAACCAGGAGCGAGGGGAGGGACAGAGGTGTCAGTTCGATCGCGGATATCTGGGAAGAGGGAGTAATCGAACTGGGGATCATCAGGGATGGAAAACACATCGGACAGGTAGGAGGCAAAGTGATTGGCCTTACTAAGGGCGTCAGGGAAGGGGTGATCATCGTGGAGAAGAGGATAGTAGGGGGAGGGTTTAGTTCCGGTAAGGCGACGGAAGGCGGTCCAGAACTTGGACGAGTTTATAGGGAGGGTAGCATTTAAACGGGTGCATGTCTGTCGCCAGTCCCGGCGTTTCTTGGCCGCGAGCAAATTTCGAATGTGTCGCTGTAGTTGCCGGTGGCGTCGTAGGGTGTCCGGGTCACGCGTGCGGAGGAAGGCACGGTAGAGACGACGGGATTCACGGAGGAGGAGGACGGCCTGTGGTGGTATGGTAGGACGGTGGGGGTGGACGGCAACAGTAGGGACGTGGGCCTCCACGGCCTCAGACAAGGTCTGCTGGAGAAAGGAGGCGGCATGGGTGACATCATCGGGACGGCGGTAGGCGAGAGGGTGGCTATCGACCTGAGTGGAGAGGGTATCCCGGTAGGCATTCCAGTTGGCACGGGAATAGTCATGGATGTACTTAGGGGGAGGGTCATGACGAGGGTCGGGGCGGGGGCGACGGCCGTCTGACACGGTGAGGAGGACAGGGAGATGGTCGCTACCAATAGGCTCCAGGACATCCACCGTAATGCGACCAAGGAGGTTGGGGGAGGAGAGGATAACATCGGGAGTGGAGTTGGATTCGGGACGGGTGTGCCGGGGGATGGGGATGAGGTCGCCTTGAAGGGAGGAGAGGAACCGATGCCACCGCCGTAACTGGGCAGCGGAGCGACTATGGATGTTGAGGTCGGCGGCGATCACATAGGAGGAGAAGGTACGGTCGATGTGGGAGAGGAAGTCGAAAGGAAGAGGGGCGTTGGGGCGGACATAGATGGTGGCACAGGTAATGGTAAGGCCGGGGAAGAAGAGACTAAGGATCAGGTGTTCGGTGGGGTCGGGAAGGAGAGGCTGGAGCCGAACGGGGATCTGGCGGTGGTGGCCAATGGCAACTCCGCCACGCGCAACTGGGAGGGGATTATCGGAGCGGTGGAGGAGATAGGGGGAGGTGTGGATGGAGTGGTGGGGTTGGAGGAAGGTTTCATTAAGGAGGAAGGCATCCACACGGTGGGTAGCAAGGGTGTGCAGGAAGAGGTTCTTGTTGGCGGGAAGGGAGCGGATATTGTTGAAAAGGATACGATGCTGTCGCGCCATTGGAAGGACTTAGACGAGGGTGTCAAGGCGGGAGAAGGTGAAATGGGCCTGGTTATTGGAAAAGGTGGCGTACATTTTAAGGTGGAATATGGAACGGGCGGCGAGGGAGATCTGTTGTAAGGTGTGGGGGCGCTGAAAGGGATGGACGTTTTGGAGGACAATGGTGAGGAACCTGATGATGTCCTCAGCAGTGGGGGGGGGACGAAGGGAATTGCCAGGAGGGGTGGGGGCGTCCAGGGGACGGACAGGGACGGTGAGTTCAGGAGTGGTAGGAGGAGGTCGGGCTTTACATTTTTGGGAGTAGGTGGGGTGGGGGAGGCTGCAGGTATTACAGGAGGGAGGGGATTGGAGGTTGGGGCACTGCCGGAGGAAGTGCGCTTGCCGACAATGCG
>NC_060121.1:590700417-590702917 GCF_021461395.2 Schistocerca americana
GGTCGGGACTCTGTTTGCATGTATTAGCTCTAGAATTACCACAGTTATCCAAGTAACGTGGGTACGATCTAAGGAACCATAACTGATTTAATGAGCCATTCGCGGTTTCACCTTAATGCGGCTTGTACTGAGACATGCATGGCTTAATCTTTGAGACAAGCATATGACTACTGGCAGGATCAACCAGGGAGCTGCGTCAACTAGAGCTGAGCAGCCGGCCGCCCGGGAGTGTGTCCCGGGGGCCCGCGCGAACACGCAAGCGTCCGCTCAATTATTCTGCAAACAGGAGGAGGCTGACCTCCCCTGCACCATACACCTCGAAACCCTCTCAGGTCCCGGCGGCGCGCAGCGCCGTCCTAAGTACTTGGTCGGGTTCGAGAGAGGCGCAATCGCCCGGAGTTTGGCGAGTAGACGCTTTAGGTGCGACCACCCGTGCTCCCAACTGAGCTTGCCGCTGCCGACAGAGGCCCGGGAGCGTGCTGTCGTGGCATTGCCGGCGGGAGACAACACGCGCCACCTACGGTGACCGGCAGCTCCAACGCCAGCGCCACAGAAGGACAAAAGCCCCACTTGGGTGCCGAAGCGAACTCTCCCAGCACAGCGCACGCGCCAACACGTCCGCACAGCTGCGATACAAACCACCTGCGAGAACCGCAGAGGCGACCGAGCAGCAGACGGCGTCGCGGCGCCGAGCGCCGGGCGGCGGCGCATCCTCAGCGCACACAGTCCTCAATCGGACCAGCACACTGCAGATGTCCACCGCGCTTCGCACCGGGCCCGCGAGGACCTACTTTGGCCGCACGGCGCCGCGTGCAGGGTGCGCCGGCGCGCAGCTGCGCCGCCTGCCGCCTCCGTCGGCCGGCGCGCCTGCCAGTGGCCGCCCCCACCAGCCGGCTGTAGCGCGTGCGCCCACGCACCGCGCGGCCAGCACGCCGGGAGGCCCCCCCCTCACCGGCCGGGGCCGGTCCCACCCAGCCACCGCCGCGTATCGCTTCACACCCACATGCCATTCACGTTCGTGGGCATGGTGGGTATCGCTGAAACAACCGGTTGGTAGCTCAACCGATCGTCGCCATCACTGATTCACCTCTAGCGAGAACAACCGCACCACAACGGTTTACCAGTTGTTCATTTGCGTAACGTCACCAGCAAACGTAGGCGTCCATCGCCATTTGCAAATTCAACGATTGTTGCATGCCTGTGTCAGGTGTCACGACACACTATGTCTGCCCACATACACGCAACAACATGTGCACGATTCGCAAACACGTGGAACGTGGCCCCCGTACGTATGCGATGTCCATTGCGCGAACGACTGTCAACCGGCCTCTGTCGCATGTCGCAGATGTGGAACGCAGTGCACCATGCTATCACGGTGTGTGAGAAGAGACGACAACGTCTGACAACACGCGCCACTACATCAACAGACGGCTCATGCTGATCGCCATCCAGGGCATACCACACTGCAATCCAGCTCTTATAGGGAGACGACACGTAGCTGCGTGCACAACATTTGGACCGCATGGTTCGCCGTTGTTGGCGCAGTCGTTGTACGGTCACATGTACCACGATGTATCATTCAGTACATGAGGACCAATGTGCAGTACAGTGTGTGATTTGGACGTACAATATCAGCGGACAGTTGACACAGGCCATACCACAGCGTAGGCTAAGTGCTTCGCCATGCGAATGCCAATGAACAACTGCGAATGCCAATGAACAACTGCAAAGGGCATTGAGCATGTACGTCCTGCTGCCATCCACATTACAGTGTATAGCTGCAAGGTGTTTAACATGAAGCGATACACTGGGGACCGGGCAGTGCGAGTAGCAAACTATATTGCGGGGGTTGCAGTTAGGCAACACTACACTAATTTAACGCGTCGTATGACAATTACAGAGCAGGTTAAGGCCCAACGTGTGTTGGGTTAAGGCCCAACGTGTGTTGGGTTAAGGCCCAACGTGTGTTGGGTTAAGGCGCAACATAGGTTAGGTTAAGGCGCAACATAGGTTAGGTTAAGGCGCAACATAGGTTAGGTTAAGGCGCAACATAGGTTAGGTTAAGGCGCAACATAGGTTAGGTTAAGGCGCAACATAGGTTAGGTTAAGGCGCAACATAGGTTAGGTTAAGGCGCAACATAGGTTAGGTTAAGGCGCAACATAGGTTAGGTTAAGGCGCAACATAGGTTAGGTTAAGGCGCAACATAGGTTAGGTTAAGGCGCAACATAGGTTAGGTTAAGGCGCAACATAGGTTAGGTTAAGGCGCAACATAGGTTAGGTTAAGGCGCAACATAGGTTAGGTTAAGGCGCAACATAGGTTAGGTTAAGGCGCAACATAGGTTAGGTTAAGGCGCAACATAGGTTAGGTTAAGGCGCAACATAGGTTAGGTTAAGGCGCAATATAGGTTAGGTTAAGGCGCAATATAGGTTAGGTTAAGGCGCAATATAGGTTAGGTTAAGGCACAATATAGGTTAGGTTAAGGTACAATATAGGTTAGG
>NC_060121.1:590707917-590712917 GCF_021461395.2 Schistocerca americana
TAGGGCGGGCACGGTGGCGTTGCCCGCTTTGAAGGTAACGTCGGCGTCGACCTTCACCTTCTTGTCGCGCCCAGACGCGACTAAGGCGAGGGTGAAACACTTCCGGGCGTTGATCTGCAGCCCCAGATGGGCGAGGGCTGCGACGGCTGCGTCGATGAGGGACTGCAATCCCCTCGCGGTCGATGCAAAAAGCAGGACGTCATCTGCGAAGGCCGCAGCGTTAACTCTGCGACCAAGGATCCGAGCTCCGATGTGGGAGGGAAGTTGACTCAAAACATAGTCCACCGCAAAATTGAAAAGGAGGGGGGAGAGGGGGTCACCCTGACGCACACCCCTAGCCGGCTGCAGGGGCACGCCCACGTCGGCGCCGCCCGCTATCACCGTCGTGCTACCCTCGTAACACCTTTCGACGTACTCAATAAAGCAATCCGGCAGGCCATGGGCCCTCAGCACGGGGCGGAGGGCGGCATGGTCCACCGAATCGAACGCTTTAGAGACGTCGATCGATGCCACAAAAACAGAGCGACAGGAGCGGACTGCGTCGGTGAGAGCAGTGTCCAAGATGAAGGTGTTTTCCAACATCCCATCCCGGGGGATGAATGCCCGCTGACGTTCGTCCACAGCACATGCACGCATCAGGCGTGACGCGAGAACCTTGTGAAAGGTCCGCGCCAACACCGAGCAGACCGTAATGGGGCGAAAGTCAGCGGGGGATGTTGGTGCAGCCGTTTTGGGGAGAAGTGACGTCCGGGCGCGAAGCAGACGCTCGGGGAGGGCACGGGCCAGGAGGAAGAGGTTCAAGAGTTTCACCAGGACTTCATGCGGCAGGCGCCGCAGCTCCGCTGGAGTCAGGCCGTCCGGCCCGGCTGCCGATCCCCTGGGCGGCAAGGCAGCAGCGACCTCCTCACGTGTGACCGGCCCCCATAGGCACTCAGGAGCGACAGGCTCCGAGTGCGGGAGAAGGCGGTCACGGATGAAGCCGGCGGTGGAGATCGGCTTCTTCGTGAAGAGGTCCGCCCAGAAGTCCAGCAGACCGGGGATGTCGGGTGGCGGCTGCAGCAGGGTGCCGTCCAGCAAGCCGCGCACGCAACGTGCACGCGACCTACGGAAGGCGTCCTGTGTCCGCGCGTATTCCCAGCGGCGCCGCTTGCGCTTCTGCAGCGGCGGGGCGGCAGGCGGCCGCTTGGATGGTTGGCGCGGCCGCTGTGTCCTGGTGATCGACCTCTCCCCCCTGGACCCGACCGACGCAAGGGCATCCGGGAGCATGCCCAGGATGACATCGGGCGGCGTGCCCCGCCCCAGACCAATGACTCGATCCAGGGCAGAGAAACGCTGGGCGGAAGCAGGTAGCCCCGCCAGATGCTCCCAGATGGCGGCGTCAGTCGGCCCCTCCGGCGGCGGCCCGGTGGTGTCGGCCGCGAAGTCCTCGGCTGCGTCGACGGTCGGCGCAGCGGCCTCGCCCGCGTCAGGCAGCGAGCTCGCTGCTCCACGGCGGGACGCCGGCTCTTCACCCCGACCGATCTCAAGTGCCTCCATGAATTGGCGGACAAGCTGCTTGTGGGCAGCTTGCCGCCGTCGGCACTTGATTGCCTCAAGCGTTCGGTCGGGGAACATCCTGGTAAGTTCTTGATTTACAAAGAAGAACCGGGCGTCCCTCTCCAGGAACAGTTCGGCCTCTGCCTTGGCGAGCGACAGGACTTCTTCCTCCGTCCACCTCGCGCGATGCCTCTCCGTCACGATCTCAGCGTTGGCGGCCGCAGGGTGTTGGCGGCGGCGATGGACCCCGAGACCGTTCTTCGTGGTAAAAGTGCGGTGGCACTCACTGCAAGCAAAGGGAGCTACACAAACTATCGCATTTTCGTTACGGCCGGTTGGCCGGATAGGTGCTGGGGTAGCTGGGGTGGCACCTTCAGCGGAAGGGCCACCATCTCTTGTTTCTTGTCGGCTGCCCCCAACTATAAAGGGATAATGCGAGGGGGGGCTGGTAACCCCCCCAAGCCCCTGGTGCGGTCTTCCACTCTGCAAAAATCAGCGGGCCCACGAGAAGGGGAGAAGACCGCAGGAGAGGAGAGGCTAAGAGGGCTAGGCCCATGTATTGCGCATCACTCTCCCTGTAGCTATAACCCAAGGAAGGCACCTCGCAGCAGCAGCACGACTACATCAAGACCGCACTTCGAAAAGCCAAGTCCGGATGCAGCCACACCGCCGCCACTTGGCCACCTTAAGAGAGTCATCAGTTACTCCCAGGCCGTTTACCCAAGCTTGCTTGAATTTCTGAACGTTGAAACATTCAGAGCACTAGGCAGGAGTCGCATGTCAGAGCGGTAAGACTCACCCATCGACGCGACTCCCACCCGGGGCGTGTCCAAGCCGCCACAGGCAACAGCGGGGAGCGACCCCCAAGTCAGCCCCGCAGCACGACATCAACCGAGCAAGCCCGGGACGTCAAGCGCCGCGGGTCCGCGACTGACCCAGCCGACCTCATGTTGCCGCCGAACCCCGGCGGTGGGGACACCGAAGGAGTTAAGCCCCAACGGCGTGGGATTAGGAACGCGGCGTGTCCATACCCGGGGCCCCATCCTACAAAAAAGAGTGGCCGTCTTAAGAACCCAACGGGCGACGAACCAGCTCGGCAAAACTACTGATGGGCACCCAAACGACGAGTAGCCACAGCACACGTGGTGCCAGGTTCAGTGAGGAAAGCTGGAACCGCAGACCTCGATCGAACCTACACCCCTCGGATAAGCCGTTACTCTCGGGTGTCCCCTCAGGCGCACACGTCAGGGCACACAGGCACAAGACGGCGCGGCCGCGGATGTGAAGTCCAATGGGTGGAAATCACATTGCGGCAACACCCGCTAGGGCCATCGCAATGCTTTGTTTTAATTAGACAGTCGGATTCCCCCAGTCCGTGCCAGTTCTGAGTTGATCGTTGAATGGCGGCCGAAGAGAATCCGCGCACCCGCGCGCCCCCGGAGGAGCACGCTAAGGCGGACGCGGCCTCGCAGCAAGGAAGATCCGTGGGAGGCCAAGGCACGGGACCGAGCTCGGATCCTGCACGCAGGTTGAAGCACCGGGGCGCGAACGCCGCGCAGGCGCGCGCATCCTGCACCGCCGGCCAGCACGAGGCCAACCAACGGCGAGAGCAGACCACGCCCGCGCTAAACGCCCGCACTTACCGGCACCCCTACGGCACTCACCTCGCCCAGGCCCGGCACGTTAGCGCTGACCCACTTCCCGACCAAGCCCGACACGCCCCGATCCTCAGAGCCAATCCTTATCCCGAAGTTACGGATCCAATTTGCCGACTTCCCTTACCTACATTATTCTATCGACTAGAGGCTCTTCACCTTGGAGACCTGCTGCGGATATGGGTACGAACCGGCGCGACACCTCCACGTGGCCCTCTCCCGGATTTTCAAGGTCCGAGGGGAAGATCGGGACACCGCCGCAACTGCGGTGCTCTTCGCGTTCCAAACCCTATCTCCCTGCTAGAGGATTCCAGGGAACTCGAACGCTCATGCAGAAAAGAAAACTCTTCCCCGATCTCCCGACGGCGTCTCCGGGTCCTTTTGGGTTACCCCGACGAGCATCTCTAAAAGAGGGGCCCGACTTGTATCGGTTCCGCTGCCGGGTTCCGGAATAGGAACCGGATTCCCTTTCGCCCAACGGGGGCCAGCACAAAGTGCATCATGCTATGACGGCCCCCATCAACATCGGATTTCTCCTAGGGCTTAGGATCGACTGACTCGTGTGCAACGGCTGTTCACACGAAACCCTTCTCCGCGTCAGCCCTCCAGGGCCTCGCTGGAGTATTTGCTACTACCACCAAGATCTGCACCGACGGCGGCTCCAGGCAGGCTCACGCCCAGACCCTTCTGCGCCCACCGCCGCGACCCTCCTACTCGTCAGGGCTTCGCGGCCGGCCGCAAGGACCGGCCATGACTGCCAGACTGACGGCCGAGTATAGGCACGACGCTTCAGCGCCATCCATTTTCAGGGCTAGTTGCTTCGGCAGGTGAGTTGTTACACACTCCTTAGCGGATTCCGACTTCCATGGCCACCGTCCTGCTGTCTTAAGCAACCAACGCCTTTCATGGTTTCCCATGAGCGTCGATTCGGGCGCCTTAACTCGGCGTTTGGTTCATCCCACAGCGCCAGTTCTGCTTACCAAAAGTGGCCCACTTGGCACTCCGATCCGAGTCGTTTGCTCGCGGCTTCAGCATATCAAGCAAGCCGGAGATCTCACCCATTTAAAGTTTGAGAATAGGTTGAGGTCGTTTCGGCCCCAAGGCCTCTAATCATTCGCTTTACCGGATGAGACTCGTACGAGCACCAGCTATCCTGAGGGAAACTTCGGAGGGAACCAGCTACTAGATGGTTCGATTAGTCTTTCGCCCCTATACCCAGCTCCGACGATCGATTTGCACGTCAGAATCGCTACGGACCTCCATCAGGGTTTCCCCTGACTTCGTCCTGGCCAGGCATAGTTCACCATCTTTCGGGTCCCAACGTGTACGCTCTAGGTGCGCCTCACCTCGCAATGAGGACGAGACGCCCCGGGAGTGCGGAGGCCGCCGCCCCGTGAAGGGCGGGGAAGCCCCATCCTCCCTCGGCCCGCGCAAGGCGAGACCTTCACTTTCATTACGCCTTTAGGTTTCGTACAGCCCAATGACTCGCGCACATGTTAGACTCCTTGGTCCGTGTTTCAAGACGGGTCGTGAAATTGTCCAAAGCTGAAGCGCCGCTGACGGGAGCGATTATTCCGCCCGAGAGCATCCCGAGCCAACAGCGGCGCGGGTCCGGGGCCGGGCCAGGTAGGTCCGTCATCCGGGAAGAACCGCGCGCGCTTGCCGGGAGCCCGAGCGCCCAAAGGGGCGAATCGACTCCTCCAGATATACCGCCGGGCAGCCAGCCAGGACACCGGGGCTCTGCCCAACAGACGCGAACCGAGGCCCGCGGAAGGACAGGCTGCGCACCCGGGCCGTAGGCCGGCACCC
>NC_060121.1:590715417-590725417 GCF_021461395.2 Schistocerca americana
GCCTTCAGCTCGCCCCACCGGCAGGACGTCCCACGATACATGCCAGTTAAACACCGACGGGCGGTGAACCAACAGCGTGGGACACAAATCCAACTACGAGCTTTTTAACCGCAACAACTTTAATATACGCTATTGGAGCTGGAATTACCGCGGCTGCTGGCACCAGACTTGCCCTCCAATAGATACTCGTTAAAGGATTTAAAGTGTACTCATTCCGATTACGGGGCCTCGGATGAGTCCCGTATCGTTATTTTTCGTCACTACCTCCCCGTGCCGGGAGTGGGTAATTTGCGCGCCTGCTGCCTTCCTTGGATGTGGTAGCCGTTTCTCAGGCTCCCTCTCCGGAATCGAACCCTGATTCCCCGTTACCCGTTACAACCATGGTAGGCGCAGAACCTACCATCGACAGTTGATAAGGCAGACATTTGAAAGATGCGTCGCCGGTACGAGGACCGTGCGATCAGCCCAAAGTTATTCAGAGTCACCAAGGCAAACGGACCGGACGAGCCGACCGATTGGTTTTGATCTAATAAAAGCGTCCCTTCCATCTCTGGTCGGGACTCTGTTTTTTTTTTTTTTTTTTTTTTTAAAAAAAAAAAAATCTTTATTTCATCAATATCATGGTACAATATAACCTACTACCTAATACATTAGTAGGTCCTAAGTTATTACTAATTTATATCTGCAGCTACTTAATATATTAACACTACAGGTTTCTCTTCCTACATTCCATCACCACTACGGGAGTTAATCTATCATACCTTATGTTAATTGTTGTTGTTTGACTACACTACCTGCAGCGTTACATGCGTGCCAGAATAGATACAAACCTACTTATTTGGCCATTCCCACTGAGCTAATCCCAGTGGGAGTGCCCCTGGCACTGGGCGGGCCATTGATGGTTTCGCTGCAGTTCTATACTATTTCTAATATCCTAGATTGATCTTATAACTAATCTTATATCTAGTGTCATAGTCGGTGCGTGTCAAGTCCGTGGTGATGTACTACCCCCCAACCTATTCCAAAAACCTGGCGGATTCCAGCCGTGAGGCGGCTGGCCAAGTCCACGTTCCGGCGGAACAGGGGGGCGTACCTGACAAGTCCGGTTTAATTCATTTATCGATTGTTATCGAGATATTCTGTGAGGACTTTGCTCGATATTTTGTTTGTTAGGTGGTTCAGGATATTGAATGTGGTTTCGTGCCTGAGCAAGTGGTACGTGTCGTTGTTAGGCAATTGTACCCTAAATTGTTGTGCAACGTCGTCGAAGAGGGGACACTCGTACACCACATGGTCTGGAGTGCCTAGCTCTGCTCCACAGTCGCACGCTGGTGTTGCCCTTTTCCCAAACCGACAAAGATATGTCGGATAGGGTCCGTGCCCGGTAAGGAAGTGCAGCAATCCCCTAGTTGGTTTGATATAAGCAAGTTCTAGCCTTTCCTTTATGTTCGGAAGCAGTTCATGTGTTCTGCGGCCAGTTTCGTCGCTGTCCCAGAGATTTTGCCATAATTCCATGCCCCTTCTTTTGATACTTGGTTTGTCCCCTATATATATCCCCATGATTTCCTCAATCTTTTCCCTTCGATTTTTCTTTATCCAGTACCAGGTGGCCTGTTCTCTTATTTTTATGTCCAGTGGACATAGCCCCATTAGTACTAAAAGTGCCCCCCCTGGGGTTGTTCTGTATGCGCCCACTGAGCGTAGGAGCATATTTCGCTGCACTCTCCTTATGGCCACGGCAGGCATGACCCTCGTGAGCCTGTGTGCCCAGACCGCTGACCCGTAGCCTACTATGGATGTAAGAATGCTATTGTGGTATAATTTTATGAGGTCAGGTGGGAGGTGGAATCTTTTGTGTCCTATACCTATTAGGTTGTTTAGTATTGTGAGTGATCTCTGTGTTGCTGTGTCTATATGTGATGTATAGTTCCACCTCTCGTCGACGATGACACCAAGATACCGGGCTTCGCGGCGCCTGATAACTGGTAGACCATTTATTCTAACGGTAGGATTTCTAGTGAGTTGGCCTTTGAGCAGCAGGTAAGTTGATTTATTGGGTGCGATAGTCATTTTGGTTTTGTGGCACCATGTGGTGAGGATTGTAATGGCTCTTTCTATTTTTGGTTCCAGATCTTCGCGGCTGCGGCCGCCGACCAGCAGGAGGAGGTCATCAGCGTAGGCTATGACCTCTAGCACATCTTCACTGCTCTTTAGTTCTTCCAAGAGTGGCTCCATGTTTATATCCCAAAAGAGTGGCCCCAGGACCGATCCCTGAGGACACCCCTTGGTGATTTTCTTGCTGACTTTGCCGCTAGGGGCCGATAGCCAGACCTCCCTGTCTTCACAATAGCTCCTCAGACAACCGTATAGCGGCCCTGGGCATTCTTTCTCCCGCAAGCAGGAGAAGAGCGAAGGCCACCACAGGTTGTCGAAGGCGCCACTGATGTCCACCATGATGCCGACTACGTACTTGTGCGGGGCAGAGCCACAGACATCCGCGGCCAGGGCGATTGCGTCAGACGCCGACCGCCCCGCCCGAAAACCGAACTGCCCGTCACTCATCCCGCACAAGACTCGGTGTGCAGCCAACCTGTCTGCCAGCAGCCTCTCAAAGAGCTTGCCCAACAAGTCCAACAGACATATGGGTCTATACGACTTGGCTTCTTTGGGGTCTTTGTCCGGGCCTTTCTTAATTATCACTACGTTAGCCTTCTTCCATATCGAGGGGAAGGTCCGAAGCCGTAAACACTCGTTGTACAGCTGAGTGAGAGGTGCCACCAGCTGGGGGGCGAGGTACTGTATCACCTCCGCGGTTATACCGTCTGGACCAGGAGCTTTGCCTCTTTTGAGCGCTTGTATTTGGGAGTTTTCCTCTTCTTCAGAGAAGGGGTAGACGACACGATTGTTTTCGTAGACCCGTTGGTTCTCTCTTCTTATTCTAAGTTGTTCTTCTGTATCATCTTCCTCTCTATCGTCAGGTAGTAGGGCACGGAGTAGGACCCCCGCAGTTTCCTGCCAGGTCTCCGTCATCCAGTCCCCACTCCTGACGGTAGATAACACCATAGGTGATTTTATTTTTTCCCCTTACTATTTTATAGGGTAGTCCCCAAGGGTCTGTAGCCAATTGGCTTTGCACATATTTCTCCCAGCTCCTCATCCTTACAGCCTTGAGTTCTTGTTGAAACTGTTCTTTGGCTTCTCGGTATATTTGTAGCCATCGCTGCTTTTCTTGCCAGACGGCGCACCGCTGGTAATACCTCCTCGCCCTCCGTACTGCTTGGCGCATTTGCCCCAGTTCGGCTGACCATGGTGAAGGGGAGGCCGCGATGGCCCTCCTCCTGGTTGGTACAGCTGCCTTGACTGCCTTAGTTATTGCACTAGTGAGGTCTCGGGCGTATTCTTCTATGTCGACATCACCCTCCAGCAATGCAGGGATGTCACACTCCCTAGCCAGCCGGTCCCAATCGGTTTTGTTGTAGTTAAGTTGTGTTTCCCACCCTATGTCCCAGTGGCACTCGCTGTCTCCAATGATGAATGTTATGAGGTTATGGTCACTAGTGGTAATCCGGTCCCAAACTGTCCAATTAGATATTTTTGTTGCTAGATTTGGCGTTACTAGAGTAACGTCAATGTTTGTACCGTGTCCACCCCCCCCAGTGTAGGTGGGAGGGTTTCCCTGTTTGTTAGCGACCATGAGTTGTAGTGACATGATGGTGTCGACAGCTTGTTCTCCTCGATCATCTTGAGTACCACTGAACCACAGGGGGGATTTAGCATTGATGTCCGCAGTCACAAGGATTTTGTGTCCCCGCAACGCCGTGGCGATTTGCACGAGCTTGTCCAAGAATTCATCTATTGGTCTTCCGTACTGGAAGTACATATTGACCAGGTATAGTATTCCTGTTGGTGAGTGGAGCTCCACGACGTTGCAGTGGTCATCCAAGAATTGCGCTAACACAGTGGCTCTCAATGCTTTGTTTGTAATTATGACTGCGGCTCTTGGTTCTTCTGGATTATATATTTGTTGCCAGGTGGCTGCGGTGAACGGGATCCGTCCAGCCTGGGAGTATGGCTCCTGTATGCAGACTACATCTAGACTCTTCTCCTCCACCACTTTCCGGAGTTCCTGCAAGACCAGTTTACTATTATGTGCGTTTATCTGTCCCACTCTTAACTGGCTCACGTGGGAAGTATGTATGTATATGGGACTCTGGCCAGTTTCTGCGCCAGTCGTGAGCAATTCTTCCGTTGGTTATGACAGATTGATTATACAATTCATTGAGGTCAAACTTTTCGTTGCGCCTTTCAAACACTTTCTGAACCAGGTCTCGCAGGGCTCCAAAATCTGTGGGGAGATTCATTGTCTTGAGCTGTATTCTGTCTACAGCCTCCATCACTGGAAAGGTAATGTCTCTGCCGTATTCATGGCCGACACGCACCACATGCCTCAGGGCTGTTGTGAGGGTGGCCGGCTCTTCAAGTCTAGACAGCTGTAAAGCATGCTCCAGATTGGGATAAATCCTGACAGGATCTATTCCTGGTCCTCGTATTATGGATGGGCTTATTGGTGTACCTATATTTGTGGGTACACTGGTGCTGCTTATTTTGTTAACTTGTACTTGATCTTCATGACTTTTAGTATTAGGATCGTCTGTCTCTAACAATCTCCCTACCACAGGATGCCCGAGTGGTCGTACTTGATCTTTTTGCGACCTTAGTCCCCGTTTCGGAGGGGAGGGTGCTTCTTTCTGATCACAAGGATCTGTCTGAATACCGACATCTTTCATTGTGACTGCCAGGTGTTGTGGCCTCGTGATTTTCTGTATAAATTCTTTAAATTTATTGGCCCTTAAAGCATCCCTCAACCTCTTGCTGGGAGACTTTCTTTTGGGCTTCCTGTTCCCATTGGGGGACTCAGCCATAATCGATTCTGGCTATGAGTCTTTGCTCGAGCATCCTGTAGGTAGGGCAATTTCTACCGGTAGTGTTGCATGACTTTTTGCCTCTTTTAGTACAAGGTATGCAGATTCCAGTTTTGCTGCAACTTTTCCTAGAATGATCTTCTGACCCGCACTTGGAGCAAGCCGGCCTCCTCTCACAATGCTTATGTATGTGATCTAAGTCGCCACAGTTGTGGCATCTCGGAACCACTAGGTAATCTCGCACGTTGATTGCGTGAAAACCTATATATACTCTCCCCATAGTGGTGATTCTTCGCCACATCTTTCCTGAGACCTCGGCAACGTGATGTACGACATCACGCTCCCGGGGCCCTGTTTTAAATCTCAATTTAAAGTCATTTCTGAAACTTTCCCATTCCAAATCATCAAAGTTTTGATTATAAAGCGTCTCGTAGATGTCTGACTCTGTTAATGCTACAGGTACGTCATAAAGGATCACCAGCGGGTTGCGCTTCTTTGGTGGCTCACATTTAACTGCCATGTTCAGTTTAGCATGCTTTAAGATCTTATCCCTATCTTCCTCAGTTGCCACATCAACTACAACCACATTCTTTGTTGCTTTGACTTTATTGATTTTAATTTTATCCTTAGCAGGATCAATTGTGGTAGTGAAAATTTCTTGTACCTTTTTGATTGTTTGCCCGGGCAGGGGTCTTAAAAAGACCGCCGTATCCGGCCTTTTAGTAACCTTGGCAATTGTCTCTTTCGTGGTCTGGGGTTTTGTGACTGCTTGTGCAGCCACTGCAGCCCAGGTTTTAGTTGGCTGCTGCCTGAGTCTATTATTTTCTTTTTCAAGTTCTTCGAGTCGCCCCTCAAGCTTAGCACTAGCAATGGCCCAAGCGGCGAGCTCATTTTTGATTGCCAGGACTGCAGCCTGGCTTATTTTACCATTTTTCACACTCGAGTCAAGGATTTGACTTATTTTGGTGTGTCTTTCGAGTGTGCTTTGCTCGTTCTGTTCCACTTCCTCCTGTGAGGCAGGAACAGTCGCCATCGACGCCCTCGCGGTCGCACTAGAGTCACTCGTCTCAGGATCTGCCATGTTTGTAGACGAGTGATAAAAAGATGGGAGCCCGTCTCTTGCCCCGGACCGGCTCCTCTGGCATGGGGGGGGACTATTGCAGCTCGCCCACCGACCTCGCCCCTAGGTCAAGGGCACTCCAGAGCTGCAGGGTTCAACGCGCCGTTGCCAGCGCACTGGTCCCCATCGAAGGCCTCGTCGTCGACGATTTCACCCGACGCTCCTCGGCAAGTGCACCCCGCACTCCGGAGAGGCGGATGCACCCCTCGCCCTTCGCCGCCTACTAGCCCGAGTTTCCACCTGAAGGCCAAGGACCCACTCCTACTCAGGTGGTGGGTCGGTCCCCCAGTCGTTCGGCGGTCTGGGCCCATCTAACCTGGCCCAGGCGATGTCACCACCACCTGGGTTTGGCAGAACACGCCCCGGTTACCCAGGGGCGCGGCGAAGCACCCTTGCCGACTCGCGCCGTGATCCCACGCCGACAAACGAGGTCGCCGGCATGCAGAGCACCTGCTGGTCTGTGCCCTGCGAACAGAAAGGGACTGGTGTTCGGTCCCTCGACACAGCTCCCCCTGTGCCACGCACCCTTCGCTTTCGCATCGGGTTGGGTCGCAGCTCTACCTTTTGACGCAAGGCAGAATGCCGAGCTTGACGTCTGGCACCACGGGACGGCGGAAAGAGCTACTTGGGAAGGAGAGGCTGTAAGAGACGCTTCACTTCCCCGAGTGAGGACTGCCGCGGCACACCCGACTGGAAAGCGATACGCCCCAGTGCGAGCCTCCGTGCCTTACGGCGCGCCGGCAACGGGCGGGCCCGCGCCGAAACGCGCCGTCAAGCGACTGACCTCACGCCAGACTCGGGACTCTGTTTGCATGTATTAGCTCGGGACTCTGTTTGCATGTATTAGCTCTAGAATTACCACAGTTATCCAAGTAACGTGGGTACGATCTAAGGAACCATAACTGATTTAATGAGCCATTCGCGGTTTCACCTTAATGCGGCTTGTACTGAGACATGCATGGCTTAATCTTTGAGACAAGCATATGACTACTGGCAGGATCAACCAGGGAGCTGCGTCAACTAGAGCTGAGCAGCCGGCCGCCCGGGAGTGTGTCCCGGGGGCCCGCGCGAACACGCAAGCGTCCGCTCAATTATTCTGCAAACAGGAGGAGGCTGACCTCCCCTGCACCATACACCTCGAAACCCTCTCAGGTCCCGGCGGCGCGCAGCGCCGTCCTAAGTACTTGGTCGGGTTCGAGAGAGGCGCAATCGCCCGGAGTTTGGGGAGTAGACGCTTTAGGTGCGACCACCCGTGCTCCCAACTGAGCTTGCCGCTGCCGACAGAGGCCCGGGAGCGTGCTGTCGTGGCATTGCCGGCGGGAGACAACACGCGCCACCTACGGTGACCGGCAGCTCCAACGCCAGCGCCACAGAAGGACAAAAGCCCCACTTGGGTGCCGAAGCGAACTCTCCCAGCACAGCGCACGCGCCAACACGTCCGCACAGCTGCGATACAAACCACCTGCGAGAACCGCAGAGGCGACCGAGCAGCAGACGGCGTCGCGGCGCCGAGCGCCGGGCGGCGGCGCATCCTCAGCGCACACAGTCCTCAATCGGACCAGCACACTGCAGATGTCCACCGCGCTTCGCACCGGGCCCGCGAGGACCTACTTTGGCCGCACGGCGCCGCGTGCAGGGTGCGCCGGCGCGCAGCTGCGCCGCCTGCCGCCTCCGTCGGCCGGCGCGCCTGCCAGTGGCCGCCCCCACCAGCCGGCTGTAGTGCGTGCGCCCACGCACCGCGCGGCCAGCACGCCGGGAGGCCCCCCCCTCACCGGCCGGGGCCGGTCCCACCCAGCCACCGCCGCGTATCGCTTCACACCCACATGCCATTCACGTTCGTGGGCATGGTGGGTATCGCTGAAACAACCGGTTGGTAGCTCAACCGATCGTCGCCATCACTGATTCACCTCTAGCGAGAACAACCGCACCACAACGGTTTACCAGTTGTTCATTTGCGTAACGTCACCAGCAAACGTAGGCGTCCATCGCCATTTGCAAATTCAACGATTGTTGCATGCCTGTGTCAGGTGTCACGACACACTATGTCTGCCCACATACACGCAACAACATGTGCACGATTCGCAAACACGTGGAACGTGGCCCCCGTACGTATGCGATGTCCATTGCGCGAACGACTGTCAACCGGCCTCTGTCGCATGTCGCAGATGTGGAACGCAGTGCACCATGCTATCACGGTGTGTGAGAAGAGACGACAACGTCTGACAACACGCGCCACTACATCAACAGACGGCTCATGCTGATCGCCATCCAGGGCATACCACACTGCAATCCAGCTCTTATAGGGAGACGACACGTAGCTGCGTGCACAACATTTGGACCGCATGGTTCGCCGTTGTTGGCGCAGTCGTTGTACGGTCACATGTACCACGATGTATCATTCAGTACATGAGGACCAATGTGCAGTACAGTGTGTGATTTGGACGTACAATATCAGCGGACAGTTGACACAGGCCATACCACAGCGTAGGCTAAGTGCTTCGCCATGCGAATGCCAATGAACAACTGCGAATGCCAATGAACAACTGCAAAGGGCATTGAGCATGTACGTCCTGCTGCCATCCACATTACAGTGTATAGCTGCAAGGTGTTTAACATGAAGCGATACACTGGGGACCGGGCAGTGCGAGTAGCAAACTATATTGCGGGGGTTGCAGTTAGGCAACACTACACTAATTTAACGCGTCGTATGACAATTACAGAGCAGGTTAAGGCCCAACGTGTGTTGGGTTAAGGCCCAACGTGTGTTGGGTTAAGGCCCAACGTGTGTTGGGTTAAGGCGCAACATAGGTTAGGTTAAGGCGCAACATAGGTTAGGTTAAGGCGCAACATAGGTTAGGTTAAGGCGCAACATAGGTTAGGTTAAGGCGCAACATAGGTTAGGTTAAGGCGCAACATAGGTTAGGTTAAGGCGCAACATAGGTTAGGTTAAGGCGCAACATAGGTTAGGTTAAGGCGCAACATAGGTTAGGTTAAGGCGCAACATAGGTTAGGTTAAGGCGCAACATAGGTTAGGTTAAGGCGCAACATAGGTTAGGTTAAGGCGCAACATAGGTTAGGTTAAGGCGCAACATAGGTTAGGTTAAGGCGCAACATAGGTTAGGTTAAGGCGCAATATAGGTTAGGTTAAGGCGCAATATAGGTTAGGTTAAGGCGCAATATAGGTTAGGTTAAGGCACAATATAGGTTAGGTTAAGGTACAATATAGGTTAGGTTAAGGTACCGTATAGGTTAGGTTAAGGTACAGTATAGTTTAGCTTAAGGTACACATTGTTGTAAGGAAAGGTGTAATGGGGGGGGGGGCGGCCGGTCGGTTTATTGATTGTGATAATAGTAAGTGGATGCCTGCGGCATCATCTGATTTGCCACGTCAGGATACACCTTTGGCTCATGACAGGCGGCGCTCCGATTCCATGCTTGTGGGAGACCTGTGTCTTTCATTCCTGCCATTGTTTGTGTGCTGTGAGAGGAGGCAGTATTGTGATGTTGGGTGCACCCCTGTGTAGGACATGTGTGGGTGTTGGTGGCTTAGCTGAGCAATGGTGGTTGTCGGGAGGGTGGGATATTCCGTTTTCTGAGTGGACCTCCCAGTCTGGTTATGACAGTGTGGATTGTCTCATGTGGCGGAGAGGATGCACTGGGTGTTGTTCCATGCTGGTGCTTACATATTGTCTGTGTGCGTGTTACAGGCGGAGAGTAGTGCGTGATAAGAGTGTGTGGCTGACGTGTGGTTGTGATTGTGAGCAGAGTCTTTCAGCATGTATACGGACAGTTGTATATATTATCTGTATTCTGATGGGTCTATCTATTACTAATCAGCGCCGTGTATACGTTTAATCCGGTTCCAGTCGAAACTGTTGTATCTCTGTACATTAGTGCCACGGCGAGCGCGCTATGTAGCTACTCGTCTCGGCAGCTTCCACCGGTGTATGGCAAATGA